>NC_140167.1:128622067-128694916 GCF_963971535.1 Notolepis coatsorum
GCAACGCAGCAAAACAGGGGTCCAAGGGGAATGGGGTGAGAACACGGCATCCTCCGTGGAACGATAGAGAGCGATGACGAGTCTCACCCCAGGAACGAGGTCCATGAAGAGGGAGTATACAAAACGATCCAACCTCGATATTAGGGGAATCAGAGTATATAAAGCCTCTTGGGGCGCTGACTAGAACACACATCAGGTGCGTGATGGTAATTGATACTTGACTTAGAAGTGTGCGTTCGGCCACGAACCAATCATCACAGAATCCTCACAGTACCTTAAGGAACGGAGCGTGGCGGGGAATGCAATTAATCAACAAAGTACTTTAAAGGAACGGAGCGAGTGGGTGGGGAGCGGACAAAACCTCACATATACAAAATAAACGAATTATTATTATTATAGTATAGCTACATTTTTCAATATTCAGATTATGTGATCACAGTACAACTATGTGTGCCTATACCTGGCCCATATTTCTTGACATGCAAATGGGCAAACACAACCAATATTTGTGTGTGAGAGAGTGCAAGTAACTCAAACCTGCATTCTGCAGGCATAATGTCTGCAGCACAAATCCCCCCCCCCCCCCCCCCCCCCCCCATTAAAGAACATTTCTGTTCCATTCTTATTTAACATTTTTCTTTTAGGGTCCGTGAGACGCAATGGGAGCAGTAAAAGTGCCTCTGATGCAGACATAGACAAATGCATCAAAAGGTGGCTGCAGCTTGCATCAGACAGAGATGGAGGAAGGAGAGAGCGGGCCTTGAGACAAGATCATTTTTAGTAAGTTGTAGTCTGTCACATATACTTACTGAATGTTGAAGTCATTAAGACTACAGGACATCTACCTTGTGCATTACACAAATAATCTTTCCAATAATTGTTTACAGACAGATTATTTCACTTATAATAGCCTACACTATCACAATTTATTGATTTATCACGGTGAAGACTATTGAAAAATCCACCCTGGTCTCAAACTTTTTACACCAATTACCACCTGAGAACGTAGCTCGCTCTCCAAGTACCACCATATGACCGACGTTAAAATACAGTCTATTCAGCTATGCACAGTTCACGCAGGAGGCAAATGTATTCCTAATACCAGTATTTTGTTACAAAGACTTAATTTCCTGCATTCTGGTGCAGGAATGTTTGAATTTTTACCATTTAAATTCCAGTGTTTGTGATGGGCATCACAAAGTATTGTATAAAAAAACACACATATTCAATACATTTTCGAATTGTAACCCTTTAAATGCCAGTTTGTGTGATGGCATCAGAAATTATTGTTAAAAAAACACACAAAGTAAAATATTTTCAATATATCGAATGCAAAGTAAATTTTTCTGAGGGGGATTATTACATGCTAGGCATGTGTCAATGATTAGCAACAACACAGATTTTGATGGATTTTTTGTAATGTCAGATTTAACAACAACCCTTTTCAGAAAAGTGGGAGTATTTCATTTTTTATCTGACATTACAAAAAAATCTAAAAATAAAAATGGTTATGATCAGGGCTGAAGTTGAATAAAAGATGTATGACTGTTTACTGCATTACTCTCTGTCACAGTGATCTCCTGGTTCTTCCCACTTAGGTTATCTAACTATTGCACTGCCGCAAATAGAAACACTGGCCTGCTTCTAAGTTCAGTGGCCTGGCTGCAAAGTATTATAATATATATATATTTTTTTTAAGTACCACCAGCAGTACCACCAAGTACCACTAGTGGTATGCGTACCACAGTTTGAGAACCACTGATCTAACTTATGGTGTATCTAACTAACTATCTGTCCCCCCCCCATCGGCGTATGTAGACCACTATCAGTGGGGCATCGGCCCCACTGTTGATCAGCTGTGCCCCAGTGATTGCCCCAGTGATTATTATTATTATATATTTTTTTACTTCGCTTTGAAATATTATAGTGAAATATTTCGCATTTATCTTGTTGAAATCCTCCAACAGGCTCTTTTTTGTAAATTGACTGGTTTGCACACCCCTATGACAGCTAATACATGGTACATCCCATGGTGCTCAGCTGTCAGCAGGCAGCTGGCCTCGCGCAGTTCACAGGTATCACACATTCTGTCATGATGCACAGCTAAGAAAGTTAAAGCAAACGAAATTCGGGCATTCCAGCCCTCGTGGACAGACTACTACGGGTTTGTGTGTCAGAAGGACCGTGCTGTGTGTACCTATGTTGAAGGCTTGCCAAACAAAGAGACAATCAAATCAAGGATAAAAGATATCCCCATGTCAGCTCGAAGTGTCGAGCAACGCATCAACGAAATGTCCGAAAATATTAGAGAACAGCAAACAGCTGGATTAAAAGATGCTCCGGTGTGCAGCTTAAACCAACTACTACCCCAGATAACGCTCAGTAAAGCAAAACAGTGCCAGGGATCTCAGGTAGACAGCGGTTTATTTAACTTGAACGTCTTTCTCTCTCTCTCCCTCTCTCTCTCTCCTCTCTCTCTCTCTCTCTCTCTCTCTCTCTCTCTCTCTCTCTCTCTCCTCTCTCTCTCTCTCTCTCACTCTATCCCTCTCCTCTCCTCTCTCTCTCTCCTCTCCTCTCTCTCTTTTTCTCTCTCTCTCTCCCTCTCCTCTCCTCTCCTCTCCTCTCCTCTCCTCTCCTCTCCTCTCCTCTCCTCTCCTCTCCTCTCCTCTCCTCACCTCTCCTCTCCTCTCCTCTCCTCTCCTCTCCTCACCTCTCCTCTCCTCTCCTCTCCTCTCCTCTCCTCTCTCTCTCTCTCTCTCTCTCTCTCTCTCTCTCTCTCTCTCTCTCTCTCTCTCTCTCTCTCCTCTCCTCTCTCTCTCTCTGGCCTTGCTCCGGGGGAGGGATTGGAGGAGGGTGTGCCTCAGTTAAACCTTGCGACGACTGAGCTGTGTTCTGGTCATGTGACACTACACATATTTAATTGAGGCCATTTATTATTTCAATTTAGCTGGAAATACATTGATACATCATTCAGTAACATTTTCAGAGCCTTATAACAAAAACATTATTACGGTCACCATTGTGACCAGTGGGATTCTTTTTACTCAAAATGTGAGTATTACCAAGTCACCTTGTGTTCTTAAAACAATGACAATAAACATAGTTTTATTAGGTTGAAATAATGTGGTTGTGTACTTATTTTTTCTGTTAACTTATTATGGATTGAAAACTGAAAACCAAACAAAATGTGCTATATATAGCCTACCGTCTGCGTCGAATATGAAATAAAGGCATCTAAATGATACATTTGTTCTTTAAAAAAAACATGATTCCAAAATAGTGAAGAAAATTACTTTAGGAAGAACAAAGGCAGAGGCTCTGGTCCTTGCTCCAAAGGCAGTGGGTGATGTTCTCAAGGCCTTAACATCAGATAAACCCCTCCCATTCTCCATACTGATGGATGCATCTAACCTAACCCTAACCCTAAAACGGGCAAAATCGGCAAAATAAATATTCACGGGCACGCTGCGCTCGCCCACTTCATATCCCTTGGTGCCCCCCTGTGCCCCAGTACAGAGCTTGGTCTAGATACGCCCCTTTTTTCTGACTGTCTATTCTTCTGATAGCAGGTGTTTAATCAAAGATCCCCGCTTTCTAGTCTTGCACAAGGACCAATCAGCAAACCTAATACTACTTGAGTAAAGTACAAATCCCCAAAACAGTACTTAAGTATTGTAAAGAAGTACAATTAGTCAAGTACTTTAACCCCTGCACACACACACACATACACGTCCCTGACATATATAGTAAGGTTGGGTATGGACTCTGTGGGAGAAGACTGTTACAGGGGAACAATGGGTTTCTTATAACTACCGGTACCTGCATTTCATTGGAGGGCGTTGTCCGCCATAGAGGCTGGTTGGGTTCAGAGAGGATATGTTAATGCTTTATACCAGAACAGTTGTTGGACTTTGCTGAGAAGACATGCTGTTGCACTCCAGTTGAACTCCAATAGAAAACAGCAAGTAAACAAATTTGAGTTGTAACAATGATATTTTCTTTAAATGTTTAAATATAATCTATTCATGGTGTAATTTTTAACTGGAAAAAGTAGCACGCATGTATGGGGGTAAGCTGTTACTTTACTTATATTTGAGCTTCACTGCAGAATGATGTATATTGTATACAATGTGCAGAGTTTGACACTAGGCTGTTTCACATTCATCTGCTAACTGATGTGGAAACTTGAAGTATCCAGGTCACATACACTGAGTGAGGTAGGAGACAGCATCATGAGTCATGACTGGATTTTTCAATGAGGGACATGCCAATACTGCATTGGTAAAGGGAAGGGTCCTTAAATATTATGTGGTTTTGTATTACTAATCAACCATTTCCTACTGTATTTCCGGTAATGTATGGTCATAGGCAGATAGTGGGGTAGCTCTGGCAGAATACTGGGTAGTACCAGTATTGCATTGGCAGTGTTGGCTAGGCTTCGGGCAACCAGACCTGGCCCAGTGTGTTTGGGCCGCATCTGGGCTGCTTTCGGCAACCGGACCTGTCCCTGTGTGTTTGGGCCGCATCTGGGCTGCTTCCGGCAACTGGACCTGGACCGCTTCCGGCCTGCCGGACCTGGCCCAGTGTACTCGGGCCGGTTCCGGGCAGTCAATCATTCCGCATTCTGGGCCGATTCCGGCAACCGGACTTGGGCCGATTAATTTCTTCCGGCCTGCCGGATACGGGCCATTAATGGGCCAGAACTTTTTGGCCACCTGGGCTGAGGCCTGGGGATAGTATGTAGGCTACCTGAGCTGTAGTCGGAATAATAAAGTGTCAAACTAAAGGAGTGGTCCGGTAATCATTGTTATACAGGTGAGGTTAAGTCCTCAGGATATAACACAATTTGGCAACGAGGACGTCAGAATCTGCGCAATGCAAGAAATAAGAAGCCCGTCGGGACGTTTGTTTTCCTTATTAACCCTTTAATCGCCAATGACGTGTTTAGACGTCATTCCTCGCCATGCGTAATCTGCCAATGACGTCGTACAGCGTCTTTGAGATCAATATTTCAAAAATCTGTCATGGCAATCATATTTCACCCACGGAGACTTGACGGGTGCTGTAGATCTCCTCTCAACTCTCCAACGGTTCAAGACCGCCATCTGGTGGCCGGTCGGCGAGTTGCCAAAACCGGAAGTGAGCGGCCGGAAGTGGTGCTCACCCATATTTCGTCCGACTCCATCTCGACACACTGGATAATCGATCGGTTGCCATAATTCTATAAACAACGTTATTTGGACGGATAGTATTATACAACCTGGAAATGGATCGCATATATCAACATCCCATAATAGCAATCTTTTTGCTCCACGCTCATCACCCAACGCTACTGGAGACTGGGGTGAGTTTCAGCCTGTTTGTTTACCATTTTCGATACAAACTGCTATGCTCAATATATCACCCATACTACATGATTCATTTAACGTCGGTCATTGCATTATAAACGACCCCCCCCCCCCTCCGGTCAACATCAGATGATGAGTCATGCTGTTTAGGACCTTGTACAATTGACATTTTTTATCTGACGTCAATCGTATCAAACTACATTTGATGATCTAATATATGTATTTATGGCTATAACTCACGTTCTATGGAATGCTGCAGAAAACGATAAAAACATATTTATACTTTAGACCATATTTTAGTATGAATGTGTGAATGAAAAAGTAGAACGTTGCTACATCCTAAACGATAGATACTTGATGTTGAATGGGCCATAGTAATGTCAATTTAGCAATACAATTTAAAAAGTTATAGCCCTGCAAAGAAGGGGAACATCTCCATAGACTTACAGTACTGGCAGAGAAGGGATTAAGATGAGAATAATCTCCGGCAGATAAAGGGTTAACGTTAGCTTAGTGAGTTAGCATGTTAGCTCACGGTGAACGACGTACATTGCCCGGCACTTGGAAACAGCTACAAGAAGAGGAAATCCACTTGACACACTAAAGGAAGGATCGACTGGACTGTCGTGAGTGTTTACAACAAAAATGGCTTGGGTTATTGGAAATATTGGACCGTTTGATGACAATGTGGAGCAATGGAACTGTTACACTGAGCGTTTTGATTACTTCATTATAGCTAATGGAATTGAAGAGGACAAAGTAGTTCCCACATTTCTGACTGTAATGGGGCCCGGGACATTTCATTTGTTGAGAAACCTGCTACAGCCAGCAAAGCCAGGTACAAAAACGTACCAGGAAATAGTGGATATACTGACCCACCATTTTTCACCAAAATTGCAGAGAGGTTTAGGTTCCACAGACGCAGCCAGGAGGAAGGAGAGTCTGTTACAATGTTTGTTGCAGCTTTAAGAAAATTTGCTGAACATTGTGAATTTAGAGATTCACTAAAAGACACATTGAGAGACAGGCGTGTGTGTGGATTAAGAAATGAAGGTGCACAGAAGAAACTACTGACAGAGTGATTTGACACTGGAGAGAGCTGTCAATATCAGTGTAACAATGGAAATGGCATCAAAGGAAGCCCAGCAGTTACATGCAACGACGAGTAGAGTGCACAAGGTCAGTGACGGGCAAAGCGGCCAGGGTCCGTGTTTTCGTTGTGGAAAAACAGGACATCTTGCACCAACATGTTGGTGTAAAGAAATGGATTGTCATAATTGTGGGAAAAAAGGCCACATAGAATGTAGAAATAAGAAGGGCACAGAAAATTACGATAAGTCTGGTTTTAAAAGAAACACTGGAAATTACAAAAAGAAGAGACATGTTCATGCTGTTGAACAACGAGATAGAACAGCTAGTGACTCAGATGAAGAGGCAAGGATAAATCTCCTCTGGTCATTATTTGGGTAGAACACACATATTTTTAATGCCTTCGGCAGACTTCAAATGAGCCATTTTAATCTAGATTAATCTAGATTAACTCCATGATTGCAGATAGATTAATCTAGATTTAAAAAAATTATCTATGCCCACCTCTAGTTGCAACACTTGTAAAACTGACTGAAACTCATGTCCACAGTACAGTACAGTCTCCATTTCATTTGCAAAATCCGGGGTTGCGTAGTAGTGTGGATATGTGGAGACGAAGATTGTGAAAATTATGATGTCGCTTCCAAAACAACGGCATGTGCATGACAATGGAGTCAAGTAAACACTATTATGCCCACAATGATGGTACTTATAATTTACCATATTAATTTCACCTCACAGCACAAACGTACAGTGATATGCTTGTTGTCAATCATCCTAATTAATCATCAACACTAGTCAGAGAATGGTAATAAAAAGCGTGCATAACATTTTGTTAATTTGTCTGAAACAGCCCACAAAACAGCCATGGAGCCATCGGCCTCTTTCTGCTTCATACCATTATTCACAGGGTCTTTCTATGTCCTTTCATAATCCAGGACCATGACCTTTGGTCTGCAAAGGTCCGACTCGTTTGAAAAGAAAATATGACAAACAAATAAGTCCTTTTTAAATGTCACCCGTTTTCCACTGTGTTGCCTACTTCATGCTGTTTACATGTGTGCTCAATTCATCTTCCTCATTGACAGTTTAATACACAGGCACGTGCTGTTTAGAACTCAAGTTTCAAGTTTCAAGTTTCTTTTTTGAGTACTCAACAAGTACTCAAACTGACACGCATGGCCAGTGTAGTGAAAGGTCTTGACATATGAGTTTTCAGGAGAGCTGCCAAAAGCTCAAACAGTGATCTCCAAGCCCACGTGGTTGAACTCAAACAACAAAGAAATGATGTAAACACCATGATCAAATCTGCAAAAAAAAATGTCATCAATGACAAAACTGAGGAAAACTAAAACAAACCCTGTGAACTTTGGAAATTACTTAACAACCAACTAGGCTGCAGTAAAAAACGAAATACCAGATTTATAAACATAAAGACAGAAAACACTCTCATCACAGACAAGCTGGAGGTGGCCAATTACTTAAACATTTTCTTTACAAACATAGCCACAACACTGGTTCTATATCGTATTAGCTGCCGCTCAGCGTCAATCTGCACATATCTCACTCCAGCGACGTGCACTGAATAAAAACTCACAAATGTACCTTTACATACCAACATCCGTCTGGCCACACCCCCATCTGCTACCTACATAAGCAGGGGTGTGGCCACACACTCATCTCCTCAAAATTCACCACAAGAGAGTGCCTGTATACACCACTTGACAGGGTGTTTAGCTGAAGAAAGGAAAACAGAAGAACAAGGAGATACGTTGATGTTATATCTTTAGTTTCTCTCTCACTATTTTCGAGAAAATACAGCGATAATGTCTTCGTCACTGGAGTGTCTGGAAGATGATGATCATTCTGACCTCCACCGGTTTTTTCGTATTAGGGGCTCGCGTCGCTGATATACTCCCCACCTGCAGTCCTCCTTGCTGCGGCTGGATAGGTATTGAACCTCCGATTATACAGCTGGACTGTGGGAGGCAACTGTGAGAAACTGGTTGCTTCCGAGCTGGGTGAGTAATGTTTTGCTTGCGAGCGCCAGTTGTCTGCTAATGCTATGGGGGTTAGCTGACAATTTTACGAAGGCCGGCCCCAGATTGGGGTCCTCTGCTCGGCCTCTTAGGCGGCGGACGGAGGGTCCTGGTCTGACGCCCATAATGGTCAAACTAGTGGGCCGCGACCGAGATCTGGTTTGAACCCGGGATTCTCTGGACAAGCGGATGCTTCTCTGTCCCGTGGAGGCCCAATCTTTCACATGAATGTGAGAGTACACCCTACACACAAGGAAGTGTAGGTATGGATCTTCTTTATCGGTAGTTCCATGCTCAAGTCGGCTGCAGCCCGTATGGGAATTGTGCCGACTCTGCTGTATGTCTGGTAAATCACAGTTGAAAACTGTGTTGGCATTTCTTTTTATCTTCTCTCTTAGGATGAGGAGGGTTTCAGGCGGCGGCCTGTCTAACGTGTGGCTTGTTATGTCGTTGTGTACGGTTCAGGTGATAGCTGCTTAGCTTGTGTGCTAGTTTGTGGCCTACTGTTAGCCAGTCAGCTGTTGTGTTCACTAGGCTAGGAAACGTTAGCTTGTTGCTATCAGTCGGGAGCGGCTGTTAGCTTAATGCTACACTGTTGAACGTTACTGTGAGTATAACATGCCTTAAACACTCTGACTACGACGTCATCTTTGACAGAGGATGTTAGTCGACCCTACACCGGGTGCCATGCCAGCGAGGACTTCGTCAACATGGAGAACGGCGGCTGGGTGGCGTAGCGGACATTACCCTTGTCACCAACGCAGGAGACGCCGGGTTCGACTCGGCTGTTCCGTTAACCAGTGTTGCAGTCCTCTCTGCCTGCACTCAGGGTGGAGGTAGGAGTCCTGACCGGCCTTTAAACACTTCTTCTTTTCTTCCCTTCTAAATGTTTTGTAATAACAATGTTTTCCAAAACGTGTGTTGCTGCAATACATTGAAGATACGACGCGTGTTGTGTGTGAATTGTCTTGTTACTGGTATAGCTTCTCTCTACATAGAAAATCGGCAGTGTTTTTTACATGTGTAAAAATTAACTGGTTAGTTGTGATGAGAACATGTGTGTTCATGTAACGTTTGTAACGTGGGTGAACTCACAACTAAGTGGGTTAATTAACCTGTGAAGCTATGCTTAGTGACATGTGATTGAGGAATGAATCCTTTTCTCAGCCTGTGATGACAATGAACAGCGTGTTCACATATTAACAGGGGTACCTGTTCAACCTGGTCGTATCAAGGGTAAGGTAGGAGGGGTGACCCCCCCCGGTTTTTCCCTGGGCTTCCCCCCCTCCTCTCAGACATGTTTGTTTATAATATATTGTGTCACTGTGTTTGTGGGGATACGATGTAACCCTCAGCTTAAGCTGCTGGGGTTGTGCGTCTGCTTGAGAAACGATTATTTTCCTGGGGAAAAGGTTGTTTGGTCACTATCATGTGTGCTTAGCAAGGCCTGTGGCCAATACGTAATCGAGGACTTATGTCTCTCTCGTTATGAAAAACGGCGTTCCTCTGTAGTAAGAGTGTACTTTTGCCATTTGTTGTGATGAAGGGTTGTGTGTGTCGTTGAGATCTACAACTGGGTTAGGTTTTGGCCCACAGAAGCACATGTGTAAGTCTGGTACCGGGGCTCTTATAGGGGCCCTCTCTGTTCTGTGTTTTTTCCTTAGTAAAATCAGATAGCAGGTTAGCACATGAGCTATGTGAAGCTGTTAAATGCTTCATGTAGCATGCTATGACTGGTGTCATGGCTCTGCTTTGTCATTACATCGTATCAGGGGTGAGGGGTCGTTTCTGATTGGTCAGGGGTTAAAACCCCCTGTCCTTCAGGGTTCCTGTCACGTTGCTGTTTCGGCATGTTACAGGGTAGGGGGGGGGGGGGGGGGGGAGTTTCCTGGTCCCACGCCCTGAAAGATTGGGCGTGTGCACCGCAGAAATTCCCCCGCCATAGAGTACGTCACTGAGCGTGTTTCTATTGGTAAGACTTCCGTGAGTTGTTCAGGTTCCATGTTATGGATCTGTTTCGGGGAGTTGTCAGAGCCTCCTCCTCACGAAGCTCCTCCTCAGGGAGAAGAGCCTTCTGTGAGTCCGGACCCTCCTTCCCAGTGAGGGAGCCTCCTCAGAGTTTCAGAGCCTCCTCCTCAGATTGTCAAGGTGAGTAGAACTTCAAAAAGGAGTTCTGCTCTATTGTATGTGTATTCGATTCAATTCGATTATTGAGTGTGTATTGGTTCAGAACCTCCTCCTCGGAGAGTCCTAACCCAAGTGTTACATAGCTCAATGTTGCAATATTTCTTTTCAATCTATACAGCTCGCGTGGGAAGTCTCTCTGGGGGTTCCCCGTCCTCTCCTTTTTGGTGTAGGTGGACAGGGTATTGTTTAGGGTTTCCCTGACTCCTCGTCTTACAGGTCTGTTGAGTCATGGGTTTCCCCCCGTCATAGGGGTACGTCGCTCACCGTCCCCTCTTATGAAGTGTGGTTGACGGGGTGGTGTTTCCCTCAGCCGCATCGCATGGGGCCCATGCCCGTATAATTTTTTCTTTTTTATGAAAAATGTAAAATAAAAAAATCTGCTTCTTGTCGTTCCCCAGGCGGCTTGGAGGAACGGTATCTGGTGTCTTGTTAGACTATCCATTGATGTGTTTTGGGTCTCGACGTGTACATAGTGCTGGCTCTGGGTGTTTCTGATAGGAATCACGCATGAGGCTGGTGCGCCTTGGTTGCTCGTTATTAAAACGGCGTTTTTATAGGGCAACTGGGATGGAGTTTTTCTCTTCCGAGCACCAGTTTACTAGGTTTGTCTCAACGAATTCTCGTTCATATCTGGGGGATGTTAACGGAATAGATCAAAGTATAGGTAGAGGGGTCTCACGCCCTTGGGGTGGGCCACTGAGCGCGGTACAAATGGGACCGTCTGGGTGGCGCCCTCTATAATGTTTTAGATCGACACGCGTACCTACCCCCCCCTCCTGGAGTTGGGGATGTCGGCGTGATTAGGGCACGGGACTGGTTCTGGTCACGCTGGTCGAGGTCAGTTAACCCGTTGTCCGCCGGGGACGCAGATCTTCTGTTCTGGTACCCTGAGGGACTTGTGCTTTTTTCAGGGGGAAAAATGCCGGGTCGGCCCAGGTGTCACAGAGTTTGATATTATGGAGATGTTCGTTCTCCATTCTTTTCGCCCCTCTCTTCTCCCGCTTACGCATGGCTGAGAGGGGGCTGTTGAGGTGGTTTTTATAGTACTCCTCTGGCATCCCTGTGTACGTCCCGGTCCGCCGGGCCCGGTCCGAAGTCGTTTTCGTCGACCCGTAGGCCTGGGAAAACCCCTTTTTGAAAACTGAAACACTTGTACTGCGGTATAGCCAGTGTATACCCGCAGGTGTGTTTTGGAGTTTTTTCCTGAGGGGTTAAAGGAACAACCACCGCATGTTGAACCAAGAGGGTGGTTGATTCCCTGGTGTGTTGGAGCGGAGTCAACTCCCGGGTTACCCGGTTGAGTGTGCCCCTGCACGTTCATGACGTCTGCCAATCGTGTCAGCCTTCTCCGCCTCTGCCCCTCTAGAGCATCAGGGATTTTTTGGTTGAGGCTTTGACATGGTGCTCAAACAATGCCAGCATACGCCCCTTCCGCCGTGGTGCTGTTTTCAGTTGACCCCTTTGGCGCCTGTCTCGTCCGCAGTGCTCCAGGCTCAGGTCAAGTGCCTGCTGCCTGGATTGAGGGATCGGCCTCTTCTGGAGGTCGTCTCCCCGGTGCGCTGCCTGCTCCCGCTGTAGTGTAGCCTCTTGAGTGCTTCGAGGTACAGCCATGCTGACTGCCTGAGTATGCCAGGGTCAGTGTGCCAGGCGGCGTGCTAGTGGGGGGAAGGGCCTGCTCTGGGATGGGCCCTGTCCGAATACGCTGGCGATGTGGGGGGCGGTGTCACTAGTGACCGCCTGGTGAGGTCTTGATGCTGTGGCGTCATTGGCCTCTCCGGGCCCCCTTTTTCCGGGGGGATCCAGTCCTTTCTGGGTCTGGGTCTTCCTTCGCGCTCCGCTGCTACGGCCTTGCCACAGGGTTGAGTTTGCTCTTGACCCCGTGATTTTGGGGGCGGTAACGAGGTTTGTTCCTTCCGTTCGTTCCCTGGTGGCATGCGGGTTGTGCGTGTGCGTAGTCGTGGGGTCAAGCCACGGTCTGCTCACCCTGTGCGTTGAGTTGCTCAAGTTCCTCTTCGCACGGTCGGATCCATCTCCCTCCCGTCCTCCAATAGGGAGGGTATCCCTATAGGGAGGGTCGGGGGGCTCGGTCCTCCCCGGTTCTGATGGTTGTGGGGGGCCTCAGTGGGGTACATTTGTCGAACTTCAGCTCCCGCTCAACTCCTGTTGTGCAGATTGACACTGAGCGGCAGCTAATACGATATAGAACGATAGGTTATGAATATAACTGTAGTTCTATGAGTATTAGTGACGCTCAGCGTCTTTACGCCACTGCGGCCCTTGATCTTACCTTGTGGTGAAATGATTGAGAAGGAGATGAGTGTGTGGCCACACCCCTGTTGGTATGTAAAGGTACATTTGTGAGTTTTTATTCAGTGCACGTCACTGGAGTGAGATATGTGCAGATTGACGCTGAGCGTCACTAATACTCATAGAACTACGGTTATATTCATAACCTATCGTTAATAAACTACCCTCCCAATTTTAGGGTAGAACACATCATAGCCTTCTACAAAAATCTACGGATCCGCAAAGACAACTTCAAACTCAAAATGGTAACAACAGATGAGGTGCTCAAAAAACTGAGCGCCCTCCAACCTATCAAGGCCACTGGCCATGCCAATATCCCCTCCAAATTCCTCAGAGACTCAGCAGCCGCCATCACCCCAGTCATCACACATAATAAACCTCTCCATAAAACAGTGATACGTCCCCAAAGACTTCAAAATTGCGAGAGTGACCCCCTGCACAAAAAAGGCAGCACATTAGACCCAGGCAACTACCGCCCTGTTTCTATTCTTACCTCCATCTCGAAAGTCATGGAAAAAATTTTCTACGAACAGGTCGAAAATTACCTTGTGGAAAAAAAGCTAATCTACGAATTCCAATCTGGCTTCAGAACATCCCACTCCACTGACACATGCCTTCTCTATTTGAACGACCACATCAAACAAGAGGTGGCCACAGGCAAATACTGCGGCATGGTCATGCTGGACCTCCAAAAGGCTTTCAACACTGTCAATCACTCCATTCTGATTGACAAGTTAAAAGAAATTGGTTTTGATAGTTCATCAGTGTGACGTACGTGGGTTGGTCATTATCATTATTACTGTATTTGGAAGACCATGTGAACATCAGGTTAGTATAATTAGTATGTGTTATGTTATTTTTACCTGTGTGATGTGTCATCTTCTAATCCTGTTTCTCTTTCTCCCTTCCCAGATACCACTCATCCCCCTGATTGAGCTGATTGCACCTGCTTGATTGCACCTGTGGGCAGTCAAGTGGATGAGTGGATATAACCTGGAAGATGACACACACACGGGGGAGGGTCACTAGTTCACTGCCACGTTCCAGAGTGGAGTGAGGGAGGTTTGCCCTTCTCGCCTAGCTGTTGCGTGAAGCAATACTGTGTGGCTTGGTGCCATTTATCACATGAGTGTGTGTAACCCTGGTAATATTAACTAACCCTGGTAATATTAACCTAGTGGTTATCCTGTTAATATAATATATGTTAAATATATGTTATTATTTTGTATTTTGTATATCTTATTTACCTCTGGGTAATATGTTCTACATATACCATTATTTCATGTATGGGTAATATGTAGAACTCCTGTCTATGTGAACTGGGAACTGTGGCTTGGCCAATCAGGAAAAAGGTCAGGGTTGATGGGACTGGGTTTAACCAGGTGTGGTGATTGAGCTCTCGAGACCAGAACGTGAGAGGGTGAGACAAGCAGGTGGAAGAGTGTGCAAATGTTTGACACACCATTGCTAAGTTGTATCCAGTATAGTGTTATCAAGTGTTCTGGCCTAGAACACACGCTGAACATTATATGTGATGTCGGGGAATTGTGCATGTTAGATAGGCATGCCTAATCAATTGCTCCACATTGGACTGGGTGTTGAGGCTAGCTGGCTAAGCTAGGTAAACAGTAGCAGGCCCCGGATAGCTAACCCGGAAACCCACTACATTCGAGAACAGGATAAGCGGTCTGTGCTACCAGGGCCTGTACAGACTTCGAGAACAGGATAAGCGGTCTGTGCTACCAGGGCCTGTACAGATTTCGGGAACCAGATAGCAGTCTGTGCTACCAAGGCCTGTACAGACTTCCTCTGGCAGCGTGGGAGGCCCACCAGGACTTCACATTGCATCGTACTCAATCTCCACTTTCTCCTTTCCCCCCACCTGAACACTGACTCCGGACCGTGAGTACTTTGGCTCGTTAGAGCTGAAGATTAAATGGGATTGTGAGTTTCCCATCAATCAGGCCTGCAACGGGGGTTTTTGTTTGTTTGTTTTTGTTTATTAGATGCCGGCTTAGGTATATTATATATTGTATTATTGTACAGGATATTTCATTTGTAATTAGCTGTATCATTAATGCCATTTTGGATATAGGTTTTCATTTACATTTCCTTTTTTGATATTGAGCACATGGTGCCTTTGAGTTTGAACCTGAGTACAGAGTAACAGCTCTGTTATTTTGTTTTCCTTTTTTGATATTGAGCACACGGTGCCTTTGAGAGACAATACTCTATTTATTAACTAACTAACATTTTCTTTATTCGGTAATGTGTATATATATACACACGGTGTATGTAATATATAACACTATGTTCAATACAGATTATTTTTATATTTAAAGTTAAGTGTCTGGCTTGATCATTTCTATTTCAAAGGTATTGATGTTATATCCCAAACAGATATTCGTATATTTGTATTATTAGATTAGTAAGAGCTAGGTGTTACGAACCTAGGGCCCTGCCCTCTAAGTCAACTAGGGTAGAAGGGGCTACATGTGGATTAATCCTTCTAGCTGTGGTGGGCACGTGGTTGTATTAGTTATTAAGTGTTTGTTTGTATTATATGTATATCTTGTTTGTCCTCCCCTACCTTTTCCCCTGTGCACCATGGAGGAGGTTTAAATTCCTACCTCCATTCAATACATAATTTACTATTTGGAAAACGTCTTGTGTTGTGTCTTTTTTTACCTACCTGGGACATTGTTTTGAAAGCATTTACTGAGAGAGGCTGCTTTTGCTCATGTGCAGCCAGCTCCAGTTGTTATTCTGTGTGGTCCTTAGACCTTCGTACATGACATGGGGGCTCGTTAGTTTGCGCAATTGTATGGTTCAGCCATTGGGTGGGACGGTCACGTGACCCAAATCAGCCAATGGGAGCGAGGGTCTGTAGAGTGTGGGTCCGCAAAGTGTCGCGGTCCTGAGTGTGTCTGTGCTGTGGTCCTGCAGCTGGATACTATTGCTCGGCTGCGCAATGCATTGGTTTGTGACGTTGCCCGATTTTTTTATTTGAAATATAAGAGGGTATTGGAAAGAGGCATTAAATTAACATTTAAAAAAAAAATTAATAATAATATTTGAAAGATAAAAAAAAAAAAAAATTATCTTTGAATTGCGGGACATTGTTTTGTTGTAGCGGGACGCGGGACAAACGTCCCAATATCGGGACTGTCCGGTGGGCACCCTACCCCCCCCCGCCTCCCAGTGAGCTGTGGTGTTCCACAAGGAAGCATACTAGGACCGTTACTGTTCCTAATTTATGCAAATGACATGTCATCAGCTTGTGACTGCAACTTGTTCCTGTTTGTCGACGACTCAGCCCTGCTGGTCTCTGACAGGGACAAGTTGCAGGTTGAAAAAGCCCTCTGAACTCGGCAGAATCGGCACCTGGCTCGCTGATAACAAATCATTACACCTGGGTAAAACAGAGTCCATTTTCTTTGGCTCAAATAACAAACACAGCAAGGCCAACGACTTCTCTGTTACAGTGGGTGACAATATTGTCACAAGGAAAGATGAAATTACATACCTGAGTTCCATCCTAGAGGCAAATCTTTCCTGTGACAAAATGGCAACCAATGTAATAAACCAACAAACAAGATTCTTGTACCGGATCTCCTCTCTGGTAAACAAGAATACCCTGAAGACATTCATTTACATTTACAATTTACATTTAGTAATTTTGCTGATGCTTTTATCCAAATCGACTTACAAGTTCTTTACGACAAGTCATCAGGAAGGGCACAACTCTATCAGCTGAGTAACAATGTTCATCAAAGTGTTGACTGCTACAGTGTAGGTTAGTTAGGGTTAGATTATTATTATTATTATTATAAAAAAGAAAATTCAAGGGTACTACGAAACTATGCTTGCACCTCATGGTACCAAAGCACCTAAAAGGCACTAAAAAAAAGACTACAAACATCACAAAACAAACTGGTCAGACTACTGCTTGACGTTACTCCTAAAACCCACCTCAGCCCTGCCCTGAGTAGATGACAGAGTACAGCAACTTGCAATGGGCCTGGTGTACAAGATACACTACACCACTAAGATACATAAATAATAATAATAATAATAATAATAATAATAATAATAATAATAATAATAATAATAATAATAATAATAATAATAATAATAATAATAATAATAATAATGCAGGACCTGTTGCAGAGGTCTTTAATTGGCATGCAATTACCCTCAATGTTAGTGGTTAGCACACCCGGTTAGCACATACACACACCGGAACACACACGCATGCGTTGTTTTTTGTAGGATCGCCGATGCGATATTCCTCTGCGCTTAACCCATCCCATCGTCCTTCCCCCCCAAGGGCAGCCGGGAGCAGACAAGGGCTGTGGCGTGAGCCACGCCCGGGGACCATCTAAGTGCTCCTGCCCGTCTTCGTAACAGCGTTAGCGATCTGTTGTTTTTGCATGTTTTTCCATTGGGTTTCTCTTATCGGGGGCGGGGGGACCCTTGCGAGCACGGGGAGAACATGCAAACTCCACACAGAAAGGCCCGGGAGATACCCCACCTGGGTATCTGGCATTGCGGAAACCTGGTCCCCAAGCGGGAATCGAACACTGGACCTTCTTGTTGTGAGGCGACAGTGTTTAACCACTACACCACCGTGCCACACGTACCCATTTACATGTCGAAATACTTCCCAAAGGTCAGTGAATTCCACAACCACAACACCAGAGGGAGTTCCACAAATCATGTTCAACACGATTCGGCTCAAACAAAGGACTAAACACGTTTCGCAATTATGCCACAACAATGTGGAACGCACTACCCACACCCGTAAAATAATGTGAATACCCACCTTCAAAACCGCCCGTAGTGCTATATATATATTTTATATTATAGCTATGGATACAATACTATGGCCCATTTGACATCAACTATCTATCGTTCAATATGTGAAAAAGAATTAATTTTTTCATCAATACGTTTGTGTTATACCGTGGTGAATATAAGTATAGTTTTAGAGTGATCCTGTCTAATCCCAGAAAACGACGATATGCAGTAAAACGTGAATTTCACTAAAAGCGTTGCCGTATTTAGTAAGTATTTCCAAATCAAATGTATATAATATAATAAGATAAGATATTCCTTTATTGATCCCCTTGGGGAAATTCAGGCATCATAGCAGCATGGGGGTACAGGCAGTGATGTACCTGAACACGTTCAATGAACGATCGTTCATGAACGAGTTCGTATTTTGGGCAAACATGAACTGAACGTACTGTATATCCGCTAAATAAACGTAATTGAGAACGCGTTCATTCTCAGCGCTGTGTAACGGAGTTCAAAAGTGCGTTCATTCTCAGCACTCTATTATAACGGCGTTCAAAGATGTGCCAGATTTCATATGCATTTCAGCCGAAAGCCCAGTTAAAACACACTGTAAACAGGCTTCAAAATGATGTGGAAAACCACCCGATCTGGCAACGCGCCTGTCAATGTGAATGCTACGTCATCAGACTCCTCCTCACAACAACAGTGGACCAGTGGAATCTGCGCGCAGAAGCCAGAGCTGCAGCAGCACTCACTCAGAGTCAGACTCTACCTCTAGATGTCTGCGTATGAGCATTTAAAAGAGTTTAACGTTAACCCTTTACAATTCAAACTGTTACAAAGGATCAGATTAACACTTTGGGTGCCGGGAGCCGTCTTTAGACGTCTTTGCTGGCCATGCTAAAGTTGCCGGGGGACGCTGTATGTCGTCTTTATATCAATATTTCAAAAATCTGCGATCGGATTCATAATGTCCCTCCGCTGGCCTGGGATCCACCAGCAGGACCCACTGAGCTCTCTGGCGGTTCAGGAGCGCCATCTGGTGGCCGATCGGCGCAAGCGCTTAACAGGAAGCGCACTAGAGGTTTTGCTAGACGTCCGTATTGCTTCCGGCCACTCGGTACATGTCCTGTGACTCTAGCTCGTCACTCTACATAGCGATCGATTGCCAATAACTCGATAAACAACATGATTTGGACGTATATACCATTATACAAGCTGGAGATGGACCGGGTAATAATATATCCCATAATGATAAAATTTCTACTCGACGATGATCGCCCAACGGCGCGCGGAGACTGGGGTGAGTTTCAGCGTGTAACGTTACCGTCTTCGATAATAACTGATATTATCAACATTTGACCCACATTAGATGATTGGTATAACGCTGCCCACGGAATTATAAACGCCCCCTCGCCCATCCGGTCAACATCAGATGACGTGTAGTAACTTCTAGAAGTACGTCTAGTTGGAATTTTTTATATCGCGCTGATTGCCATCAAACTGTATTTCATCATCAATATAATGCATTTGGGGCTATATATCACGTTCTGGAGAAAGCTGCAGAAAGAGATGAAAACATACTTATACATTAGACCATACTTTACTATGAATATGTGAATGAAAAAGTTTAACGTTGCTACACAATGAACAATACATATAGGACTTTGAATGGGCCCTAATAATGGCAATGTAGCAATAGAATTTAAAAAGTTATAGCCCTGCAAAGAAGGGGACTTTCTCCATAGACAAATAGCGCTGGCAATCTATGGTATATCATTAATTTAACCTTAGGCAACCAAAGTGTTAAACCGAATATATATATTTATTGATTGATATATATTGCATAGTATTTGTATATCGTTTGATATCCCTTGTATATTCCTTGTACATATACACGGAATGTCCCTTTAGCCTAGTGCAGACCATAATATTTCATTCTCCTATTGGACAGCGGTCCACAGGCGCCAGAGCCATGCCTCCGGAGTCAGGTTCAAAGTCACCGTCAAGACATGTCTGTGCATGCCCGGCCTTGCCCAGGACTACGAGACAGAAATGAGGTTGGCACTAGTTTGTTCGCCGTGCATATAAATATGGCGCAGGTGAATACAGAAGCACTTAGTCTTAGTCTTAGAGTTACCCAATAAGTTGAAGCCTCACCCACGATACAACGTGCGGTGAAGTATGGCCTGTTTGGCCCCAGATAGAGCATTGAGACCACGTGCGAATTAATAACTGAATTGTCAGAGTTTGGCGCTATACCGTCGAGTGCGACATATTTCTATTAAGTCAGTAATAGTCTATTTGTGTATAGTGTATCGTGCGGCTAAAGTTCTACAGTGACCAGCATCACCATCGCTTCCTCGTACCAGCTAGAGTGCTTATCCAGGCTGGGCTGCTTTCATGGCGCTTTCACCCGAGGAGACCTAGACGAGAACCGTGTGGACATGTACACTGGATTAATCTACCCGACGACTATATAGCCCTTTGCGGCTGGATTATATTTGTTTTGGTCCTGTGATTTATGGAGCGGAGAATCGCCGACGCCTACACGTGTTGGATTTACCCTGTGAGGAGACCAGTCGAGTCGGCGCCTCAGAGAGCCTGAGGCCGGCTAGCTTTCTTCACTGTGGAGCTACAGTCTACGGAGAACAGCTGTATTCGTCTGTGGATCAAGAGGCTATTGCACCGTCTCCTGTACTTGGAGTCTCCTTAGTCATCGTTGACCAGACTCTCTACTACCGACAGATCCTCTACCCCTGCTGGCTTACAACCGGGGGGACCCTTCCAGTATCTCCCGCTATATATTACTAGTGTACCATAGATATAATTCCCTAAGATTCAGGTTGTATAATTACCTCCTGCGTAACCAGAGAATGGACATTCATTATTGATTTGCCTACGCATATTCCTTTGCCTTATAAACGCATCCAAAGTATAATAGAGACGTATATTATGTACCTTTTGCTGCAATAAATACTTGATTATACCTTTGTGTGGAACCGATTCAATGTGGGAAGTGTTCATCATATTTATATATCATGTACTGTATGGCCAGTAATTAAAGTACATAAAGCGGTAGTGGTTTAATGATACCATACTTATCAATACAGTCAGGGAATTGTACCCCTCAGTTACACAAACTATTTGATAAACTTCTACTTTCAGCCCGGAAATGCATTCTGATAAACTGGATTAAGGATAATCCTCCATTTTTACAAATGTGGTATAGAGAGATATTTGGTGTGCTACCCCATGAAAGACACTGTGCAATGCATAGAGGCAACAACGCTTCCTTTCAGGAGGTGTGGGCCCCACTATTAGACTATTTTCCTGCTGAAATTTCTCGGATCCTTCTAAAGGCCCAGTGCCCCATTGTATGGACAGACCTAGGATAGGAACAAATAAATATATGTCTACATGTGAATGGGCTCTGGGCAAGTGCAATACTGTACAGTGCCTGTCTTGGTTTGCTTTCCTTTTTGCTTGTTTTTCTTTTTGTTTTGTTTTTGCTTGCTTATGGTGTGGATGATGGCATAGAGATTAACTGGAGGACCCCCCCCCCCCCCCCCCTTGTCCCAATGTGTGTTTTTGTAATGTAAGTAACTGTACGTGAAAAATCTATATAAAAAAAAGAAATCTAAAAAGAACTAAATTAGTTCATTTTTGAAACCATGAACTTTAGTTCAAAATTTTGAATTATGAACTATGAACTGAACTTGTTCATTTAAAAAATTGTGAACTGTGAACTGAACGATAGGTTATGTATATAACCTAGTTATATGAGTATTGGCTGAGCGTCCCGCTCAAGCCTATTGAGATACCCCTTATCTCCTTGTACCTACTGTACACCACCACGAACACAACTTATACACCCACACCTGACCGGGTCCCGCCTCTATGGAGGCTTAGCCTATAAGACCATGGTCATGGTCACCAAACACCCTTCCTCGCCAAAATCCCGTTCCAGTAAAAGATCCCTCAAAAGGGAACTCAGGGCCGCTTAGAGCGGGACGCTCAGCCAATACTCATATAACTAGGTTATATACATAACCTATCGTTATATTTCGTATGGCTTATCGCGTCCCGCTCAAGACTATTGAGATATGGGTTAGAGCGGACGCGAGACCCGACAGATGTACCCCCTGAGGACCCGTAAGCCCACATCAAGGGGTGCGGGGAGCCCTGTCACCCCATCCTTCCTAACGAAGGGTGGGCACAGTCAACTCCACCTGAGTGCGAACAAGAGGGAACTAGAACCCCTTGAACACACAGCACAGGCGGAACCACGTGTGACCTAACACACTGTGGCCCATGCCCACACACTCCTGCTACCCTACCAAGGGACGGGAAGCAGGAAAGGCCACAGACCCCAGAACCGCCTGGGAGACAGAACCCCCGGTCATGTCCATGAGGTAAAACCTTACAAAGGGGCCCGGGGAGGACCATGATACTCCACCGAAGCCCCACCCAGGAGAGCGACAGAGGTAGCCACCCCACGAGTGGAGTGCGCCCTGACGCCCCCAGGGGGATCCTGCCCAGCCAACGTGTAGCAGAGGGCAATGCCCTCGCACAACCAATGGGACAGGCGTTGTTCGATAGTGCCTCACCGGCATGAGAACCACCGTGACAGACAAAAAGCTGAGTGGTGACCCCGAGGTCCTGAGTACGGCTGAGGTAATTCCCAAAGCACGGACCGGACATGACAGGTGAAGGCCCGCATCTAACTCACTACCGTGAGGAGGCGGATGAAACGCCTGAACCACAATATCCCTGGAGCGGAAGAACTCCGGATATTTACAGGCATGAAGGCAGGATTAGGCCGCAGAGTGGCACCGCAATCGGACGAAAGATAGGCACTCTGGACGTACCGAGAGAGCACAAAGCACACCCACGCGTCAGCGGAGGTGACGGCCAGCAAGAACGCGGTCTTGAACGACAGCTGTTCCAACGGCGCCTGCTCGAGCGGCTCAAACGGGGCCAAGGACAACCGACCAAGGACCAATTGAAGATCCCAAGTCGGAGCCAAGGAGCGTTGCACCGGCTTAACCCGTCGAGCGCCAAGCAGGAAACGCTTCACAAGAGGGTGGCTGAACAAGACATCCCCTCAAATCCCTCATGATAGGAGGATATAGCTGCTGCATATACCCTCACCGTCGAAGCCGACAGTCTATCAAGGAGAGACTGGAGGTAACTAAGGACAGCATCCAGGGGGCAGGAGACTGGGTCCCGGCCCCCCGCCTTACACCACACTTGGAACATACGTCATCTGCCCGCGTAAGCGCGACAGTAGAAGGAGCATGCACATTCCGGATGGTAACACCATCAGGATCAAGAACCTGCGCCCCTCAACGTACCCGTCCCAACAACTGACCTAACAGATGTATGGGGAAGAATCCCAGGCGGCACGGCATCGGTCCCAGACCTGCCTGGCTATGTCCGGACGTAATCCCCACCCGTCAGGATGAGGACCGCCCTGCGACAGTACACCTGTACCCACATTCTCCCTGCCGGGGATGTGGGGAGCCCTCAGGCCGCGCAGATGGAGGACGCCCATAGCCAGCCGCCCGCCACCTGGTGCAGACGGGGGGAGCGTACTCCTCCCTGTCTGTCGATACACGACACTGACGTCGTATCGTCCGTCCTGATCAACACCGTTTGAGGACCAGAAGGACCGCTTTCAACACCAACACATTTAATGTAGCGCAGAGCCGGGCAGCATGGTTTGCCAGCTGCCCCCTACTGCGTTGGCCCGACGCGTCACCAGCGAGGGAGGCGTCGGTGAAAAACGTGACGTGAGACAGCGCCGTAACCGTCCTAGGACGGAACCTCCCGAGCGTGTTGACAACACGCTCTGAGAGGGATGCCCATAGCCCTCCAACCGTTGACTGGGAAGAGGAGTACTCTACTTCCAGTCTACAGCAACCCCAGGCTGGTAGGGACCTGCCTGGTACGAGACCTGACGATCCACCTTGACCGCGAAGGACCAGAACGTTGTCAGGGCAGAATACACTCCGTAACCCCTGACGACGCAGAGGCCCCAGTGCAGCCTCCACGCACTTGGTGAAGATGCGGGGAGCCAGAGAAAACCGAACGGCAGCCTCTGGTACTCATACGCTAACCCTGCAAAGGAAGCGTTGGTAAGCCCTAGGATGGAAGATCGGAGATGCGCATACGCATCCTACAGGTCTATGGAGGAGAACCAGACCCCCACCTGAGAGTGTTCAACAGGTAGGAGACGATCCAAAAAATGCTGAACCTTCCCATGGGACAGGTCCAGCCTGGGTCTGACACCCCCCCCTCCCGATTTCTCAGGCACCAGAGAACACCGGGAGGAGAACGCCACGACGATGGCTTGCTTCGTCCACAGAGATTGGATCTCGTTGACCAGAGCTGTCACTGCTGGAGACCCTGACAATAGGGTCTGTACCAAACCCGAAAACGGGTGGGGTTGTGTAAACACAAGTCCCCGCCTCAGCGTTCTCTCCATCCACCTCGACATATGGTACTGCCGTAGTCATATGTGATGACACTCCCAACGCACCCGCCGCCATGTGGCGCAGGTCCGCCAGGAACTGTAGATAGTTGGCCCGGTCCCACCCGCTGTGCGTAGCCAACCCTGGAACCGTGCGAGCAGAGCGTTCCGTGTCGGGACATCTGACCCTGACACCACCCATGAGGCAATCGCACCCAAGGGGGAACCCGACAGAAAGGGCCGGTTTGATACGGGGGGCTTTCTAGGTGAAAAAAGCCCCCCCACTGAACACCCCTCCAGAACATTCTGAGGAGTTGTTCTGCAGCCGGACATGCAAGGTGTAAGGACCCCATGGGTTCCTACACACCGTAGCCCTGCAGTGATATTACTACCACCCAAATCACGCGTGCCTGCGAGACCACTGCCAATCTTTCAGGAGTGGGAGGCACCAACATGATACCTGGCCTGGCGAAGGCGAGGCCGGGGAAGCCCGCACTGTGTGCCTCAAAAGGTTTCGAGCCCCCCTGCTGACAACACTTATAGTTGACAGACGTAACACCAGGCTCAACCAACACAGCTTATGGTGTGGGAGCCGCTTGACAGCACAACATTCTCACAGACAGACCCAGGCTCAGCCATGAACTGGGTGTCTGCCCCTGTCCCCATGAGAAGCGAAAAGTGGGGCCGCCCGCGCTTCAACGAAGGCACGCGGCCCGCAGCCAAAGGAAACAATCAGAGCCCACTTTTTCCGCTGGTGTTGGGGAAGGGAGTGATCGGAGAGCGGGCTGCTCGCGGCAGGACAGTGACGGCTTGTTGTTCAAGCCGAACCCATCCAACATGGCCGATCCCTCGGCCGCCAAGGCTGTCGGCCTTGTGGACACCTGTCGATTCAACGCCCAGGATACCTCCGGCGGGGGAAAACATGGCCGCCTGTCGAGGGCCTCGTCATCGCCGCTGACGAGGCCGTGCTCTCCCTTCTTCTGGCTGCGCGGTGTGAGGCGGTGTGGGGCCTAGGACAATACCGCCCGCGCTCCAGCAGAAGACCAAAATCCCCTGCGGAGAGGGGAACCCTGAGCGGTTATAGCTTGCGACTGGGTCAAAGCTAATAACGTCAACAACCTCGCGCGATGTGTCGACGTCGGCTGGCCCTCAAGCCACCAGACACAATTTTTTTAATAGAAAAAAAAAGCAATTCGAACACAGTTCTAATCGCTGCCAATTCCATACCGTGGCGGTACAGGCTTTAGCTGCCCACCAGCCACTCGCCAGGCCGACCCACCCATGGCGTCGGCCGGGCGGGGCACTGTTTCAAAATGTCAAAAGCAAAGGACTGATGTTAACACGGAGCACCATTGGTGGTTGCAAACAGCAACCTCCACTGTGGTGTGCACCATGAAAGGGTTAAATGAATAAAAGAACTAAACCACAAAATACTGTAGAATGAGCAAACCCATATACACAACGTTTAAGGGGAGGCGGACCAGAGCGAACTAGTCCCGCCTTCATTCAAAATATTCACAACAGCACAACAGCCCTAGCTTAGCCCATTTACCAAAAAGGTAAACAAAGCCCCCCCCGCATACTCCCCCAATAGACACCGATTGACCGTCAGCATGAATGGTTGAGAGGAGAGAAAGCTGTAGCATAGACAGACCTTCTCATAGCAGAGTGACAGAACAAAACAGTAGCCCACTACACTACTACAGCCTAGCGTGAGGCGATGTGGAACCCAGATCAACAACCGCCTGCGCACAACACGCAACATGTTTACAATGTCGGCTGGACCCATAGCCCCACTACCCGACGCCAATGTGGATAGGAACTAGCCAGCTGAGCCCTAACCCGCCGTTAAGTCCCATCCATGCAGTATAGCTCTACTGCTACACCGCCGAGCTCACGCATCGGCTCCCAGATGGGGACACCGTTCAACAGACCCCGCCGGAACACAGAGGTAACGTACCTGGCTAGGCTACCTAGCCACGGCCTACCCTGTTGTCAACCCATTTACCCGTAAAAAGGTAAATAGGACTCAGCAAAACCCCCACATCAGCTACCGACTGACCTTCATTGATGAACCGGGCAAGAGGAGGGAGAAGTGACAACATCTCACGGCGGAGACATTAGAACAGCGTAGCAGTAGAGTTCAGCATGTAGTATTAGTATTAGCATGTAGCTAGCATTAGTTGTTTAACAGCACGTTTGGAACCCGTTCACCGCAGTGAACGTTCACCAAACCATCCCCCCCTGGCGCCAACACACAACATGGTTGTGTAACAACAACCCAGCATTACTAACACTAATACCCGTGCCTAATGACACAGGGCTCACCGTTGTACAACCCGGCTCGATAGCCAACGTTGTACGCTGCACCTTGATCTGGCTGCCGACAGATGAGGAACATCAACATAGGCCCGTTGTGTCGCTGAAACATGCCTCGAAAATGCCAGGGGCACGCAACCCTCCAGTAAGCTTTCAACATTACGCAATTCCTCCAATCTTTTTCATACTACTAGTTACATAAGGTGCATTGCATCCAATATGATGGAACGAAAATAGAGGAAGGGTGTTTGGTGACCATGACCATGGTCTTATAGGCTACGCCTGCAAAGAGGCGGGACCCGGTCAGGTGTGGGTGTATAAGTTGTGTTCGTGGTGGTGTACAGTAGGTACAAGGAGATAAGGGGTATCTCAATAGGCTTGAGCGGGACGCGATAAGCCATACGAAATATAACTAGTTCATGTAGAAAGTGAACTTTCCCAACACTGGGTACAGGTAGGTGTTTCATCATGTTTTGTTTCATCATGAATGCATGAAAGGGGGGGGGGGTCGTTTTTTGATGCTTTGATCGTCACCAACGGCATACGTTGTGGAGTAACGTTACACACACGTTGCGATCGAGGTGAAATCATGGTTGGATCAAAGCAGGATTGATATAATTGAGTCCTTACCTTCACTAGGAGGTACCCCAAAAAGAATATTCCAATTGTCTGATCGCGAGTCCAAGTATTGGTGTCCGTCGTGTCGCCAACATAATCCACCACAACAGATGCATCAGGGGCATTTGACGCTGCTCAATGGGATCGGGATACCCGTTCTCCTCGCCTGACAAAGAAAAGTGCGCCCGGAGACATTTGATCGTTTCGAAGTGGTTATGCTTAGGCCCTCTTTCGAGGTGGTTATGCTTAGGCCCTCTTTCGAAGTGGTTATGCTTAGGCATTATTTCGAAGTGGTTATGCTTAGGCATTCTTTCAAAGTGGTTATGCTTAGGCCCTCTTTCGACGTGGTTATGCTTAGAGTTAGGGTTAGGGTTAGTGTTGACAGAATCTGGCTATAGGGCGACAATAATGTGGTCAAGAGGCATGGGCCCTCATTCATCAATGTGTAGAACTTGACCTATTTCCACACGTAAGCACGGAATGTAGAACTAGTGTACGCACAGGGAAGTCGGGATTCATCACACGGTGCGTACGCAGGCTCTATGCTCCTCCGTGTTGATGAATACCACTTTGTTCTACCGTCAATGCTCGTGCATGATTATCCATATATGGTCATGAAAATGAGGAAACACCCCCCATGGGATGTGAAATAATGGATGGACCCGAGCGGAACTCTGAGAAACTCCACGAAGATTGTTCACTGCTGTCGAACCAAGAAGACACTATCGCGTATTATGGGATAAATAAAAGGCGGATTTGTAAACGGTGATGTCAGATATCAACGGCTCCCTAAGACCATTGCTGCAATTCTGCCTGGACAGCTCAAAATACTAATAAAGACCGTTCGTTGACCACTGTTTGGCGTTGGTTGTGTGTCATTATAACCGTGCTGTAATATGAATGCCTTTATTAGTTGTGTTCGATTGGCTATATGATTTTTAGAGGCATCTATTTTGTTGTCGGCTAATAAAGACCGTGCTGGAATATGACTGCCTTTTCCCGTGTTGTTTGATTAATACCCAGGGATTAAAGTTCTCCTCAATTTTATTCCAAATCGCGATGGATCTCCCGTCAATTTTCTACCTGCTGCATATGATTTCTAGAGGCATACTACAATCTATTTTGATGTCAGTATTGGGTAGCCTATATAAACAATAATAGAGAGCATATACAAGAACAATGAATCTCACTGCATGTATGATGTAGCCTGCCTTTCAATACATGAACTTGAATTCCATCATGTTTGTGTGCGGGACTCACAAGGCTGTTGTCACAATGGGTGGTACCGGTACAGTAATAATTACAGTCCACACAATATCACGATCCATGCCATAGCCTATGTTCTATTAGGACATGATCTGTGACGACAAATGTTCTAGAATGTTTGAAGATATCATACTCTGACAGCATGCCTATGATCAACAAAAACGCAAACTTGAATCCCATCATATACATAGTCTGTCCACTATCTGGTGTCATTGCAATGCGTTTTCTATTCTTTCTTATACAGTAAAAAGGGGGAAGAACACTATATTCATATGACTTGTATTCTGCTTACAGCTTCGAAATTCCACTTGTTTCGTTTAACGTAAAGCCTTTTAAATATAATCAAGACGTTCCCGTGTTTCTGCGGTCTGCGCAAAATAATAACGAGTTGAGCTTTATGATTTATGATGAATTGAAAATGGGGGACCCTGATGTAAACAAGATGAAAGTTGGTCTGCATCCCCAATTAACAATTGTATGTACTGAGCTGTACTGTACTGTACCCATTCTGCAATCTGTTAATAAACTTTCCAATCAATCAATCAATCAAGCTACGCGGAGCGCAGTCAGTCAGTAGCCTACACCCCGTATATTCCGATAACGCTATATAAACCATGCTGCATTCATTCTGAGAGAAAGATCTATTATTCCAAATGCTATTTATAGGGTTTTGACCATAATTACACTACTGTTGCTATTTTACAATGAACTATAATGAACTACGGTTCGTACAGAACATGGCAGTGTTATTATGCACAGAAGCTCATTTCCTTGTTGTAATAATATATTCTACCACTGGGCGCCAGGTACGCCTGGTCTGACCTGTGCGTAGATGTAAGCACGGAGTCAAGTTCAAATCGAAATTGATGAATCCCACTCTTTGCTTAGAAATGATCGTACGCACAGGGTAAGCACAGATCTGTGCGTAGAACACCTTGATGAATGAGGGCCATGGTTTCTATCTTTAGCCTTTGGCGTGGTTTATTCATTCACATGGTATGAGCAGCAGCACATGAGTTCTCCTCTCACTGAGAGGCTGGTGGAGAAAGAGGTAGAGGGGGAGGAGACATCTCTTTTTATACTCGCCACCTGGTGGTATCATGAGTGGTTCCGTCTAGAGCGCCCTCTAGTGGAAACAGTTATATATGCAGTTAGACAGTTACTAACAATCCTACATAGAACCTCTAACTTTAACAGTTAGCCAATCGGAGAGCGTCTTTTTCTTCTTTGCTGCAATCAAAGAGCGTCTTCGCTCACAGAGGCTATGGAAAAAAATCACGCCACCGGTACTACTAGCTAGCTAGCTGGCTAACTAGCTAACGTTAGCTAGCTCCTGTCAAAATGAACGGTTTGGTATGACCATTACGTTATTTATATTTGTCACATTAAACTGTTTATTTTTGTATAGCTTGCTAGCTATGTAGCTAACGTTAGCTAGGCTAACAAAGCTGTAGCTAACGTTACTTTCCAGCCAAATCCAACTCGGTGAAGGGCTAACATTAGCTAATTACCCCCGTGCATTGAGCATTATTTTCAGATAACAGCACACCACGTCATGTATTATAACTAGCTAGGCATGGTAACTCCCAGCTATTAATAAAGTTGATTTCAAGACAACACGACTCCGGGGGTGTTCCAAGGGTGCATTCCAGTTGACATTTCTGAGAGGCATTTTCCGAAGTTCATGATTCGAAACGTATAGGGCCTACCGTCGGCGCCTACCGTCTGAGCGTAATATTAGTTTTGACACTGCAACACTTTCAAACCGTGGTAAACCGTGGAACCGGTAACCGCCCCATGCCTAGTGTGTATGGACTAGTATTATATATAGTATTTTTGTAGTATTTCTGTAATACATTATTATATATAGTTCCATTGTGTTACAAAAATACAAGAAACAAGACTTTTGATTTTCATTATTTGTTCAGCATGTAAATAGATAATACATTTAACACTTTGATCGCCATGGTTCAAATTCATAATTAACCTCCCTAGCCAGCTCTATTTGTCTATGGAGAAGTTCCCCTTCTTTGCAGGGCTATAACTTTTTTAATTCTATTGCTAAATTGCCATTATTATGGCCCATTCAATGTCCTATATCCATTGTTCAGGGTGTAGCAACGATATACTTTTTCATTCACATATTCATACTAAAATATGGTCTAAAGTATAAGTATGTTTTTATCGTTTTCTGCAGCTTTCTCCAGAACTTGATTTATAGCTCCAAATGCATTATATTGATGATCAAATACAGTTTGGTAGCGATCGTTGCCAGATGAAAGATTTCAACTGGACGTGGTTCTAGAAGTTACTACGTATCAACTGATATTGACCGGATGGGCGAGGGGGCGTTTATAATTCCGTGGGCAACGTTATACCATTCGTCTAGTGTGGGTCATATGATCATCAGAGCAGTTTATATGGAATACGTTAGAAAATAACGCTGGATCTTACCGTATGTTCCTCGCGCCGTTGGGGGATGAGCGTGGAGTAGACAGTTTTCGATTATGGGATGTTGATCCTGATGAACCATTTCCAGGTTGTATAATACTATATACGTCCAAATAACGTTGTTTATTGAGTTAGGGCGAGCGATTGATTATCCAGTGTGTTGAGATGGGGTCCGGCTACCGATCGCGAGTGCCCGGACGGATTATGGATGAGCACTTCCTGTTTGGCGCGCCCCTTCCTCTTGGCCGATCTGCCGATCGGCCACCGGATGGCGCTCTTGAACCGTTAGACAGTTGAGTGGAGCTCACCAGTACATCTCATGTCTCCGGAGGAGAAATATGATTTCGATCACAGATTTTTGAATTATTGATATCAAAGACGAGTTACGGCATCTTCGGCAGAATGAGCATGGCTAGGAATGACGTCTAAACACGTCATCGGCGATTAAAGTGAATAGATTGATTGTTTATGCTAAAAGGCATTTATCATTTTCAAGATCTTATTCAAACAAAACAGATTATGAACAATAAATAAGTAACATCGACTTTGTATCATTGTCTACACCCTCATGGGGATACAAATAAAAACAAAAGAAAATCTGCAATGAACATTATATTCATCCACTCAATGTAAATATTGGTATTGTACAATGTATGTTTGCCTGGCACAGTACTATTACAGCGTACACCCTACTAGGGATACAACCTTTTTATTGTGTATGTACTGTATGTGGATCTGGGTAATGGCCATGTATCTTCCAGACACAGCAACTGGGTGTAACAACTCTGTGACCCTGTCCCAGTGCTTCATATTGACACACAACTAATTGTCTGTATGCTGCGTAGCGGAACTGTCCTTTCCCCTGGGTCTGGAACGGGCTGACTGCTGCTATTGAACCTGGACTGCTACATACCCAATGTGCAATACTGTTGTACTGTATATCATTCCAGATACATCTGGCAAGAACTCAGACCCGGCGCCATGGGCGGGCATTAGGGGGCCGGGCCCGCCCACTGAGTCAGCTGTGCCCACCCTGGTAACATTTTTATTTTTTTCAATCAAAGTCGACTATCCAAATCCTTAGTCGGGGACAGCCCTAGTGGGCACTGATGTCAACAACAACACTACTGAAGCTAGCACGGCACTCTGTGAGAATTCGTTTTCTACCCTCAAGAACGTCTTTACAGAACATCGCCTTAGTATGCTTCATCGACGCAAGGCCAATTTAATTCAGTTGGCATTTGAGAAGGACTTAACAAAAAAGTTCAGGAATGTGTGGAGGGGCAGTGTTTTAAGAAGATTTCACTCTGTCCCCAAACGCCGCTATGAAATAGAATAAAAATAGAATAAAAGGTACAGTAAATAAATACAGTAAAAATATACTGAAGTCTACAGTAGGTGTAATATTGTACAGTGCTGTTTAAAAAGTAAGAGTCCAGGAAGATGGTAACTGTCACTCTGTGCTCAGTGATGCCATGAGGCACAGTGATGCATTGTATAGTCTGATGGCTGTCGGAATGAATGACTTCCTGTGCCGTTCAGTGCTGCATTTAGGTAGTGTGAACCTATAACATGCTCCTCCTGTCAGCCAAGTCTGTGTATAGTGGGTGGGAGGGGTTTTCCCTGATGGCCTGGAGCTTAGCAAGGTCCCTCCTCTCCGCCACCCTCGCTAGAGTCCAGCTCCACCCCAACCTCGCTACTGGCCTTCCTGACCATCTTATCCAGCCTGTTTGTGTCCCCTGCTCTCAGTCCGCTGCCCCAGCAGGTCTGTTATATATCCGTTCAGTCTGTTTTTGTATAAGTGAATGTTCTTAAGATAGAGAGAAATTAGATTTTTCAATTGCCTCTCTGCTGTTTAGTTCAGCACCGTGGGCAGCGCCAAGCAAGCCACAGCGCCGTTGTCCCAGCTGAAACGTATAAAAGGGAACCTGTGTTGAAAAACCATTGTGCCCCCCCGAGAACATTTTATGCCCCCCCACTACTTTGTTTCTACAGCCTGGTCTGCAAGAACTACTAGGAATGACTAGGAATGTCAATAACTATTAGGAATGTCTGACCACTAAGTGTGTCTGACTCTCACCACATAAACTGCACAGACTACAACGTATAACCTATGATGTTATGTATACTGCTCATAGTATACTTACTTACTCATAGTATATATTTAGATTGTGAGAAGTGTTTTATTGCCCATATGTATTCTAACTTATAATATAACTGATAGGGCACACAAAAATTCATCTGCACCTTTTACTTCTTACTTGCTCATATTCTTATTCAGAGTTAATTATATTGCTTATTTTTATTATTATTATTGCTTATATTTTTGTCTTCTACTATTAACACATTCTTTCTGGAATACCCCTGATCAAAGGTAAGGACTATCTGACGTCAATTCCAGCTTGAGCGTACAATGTTTTCATATCGATCCAGCTTATCAGCGTGTGTGGGGTTAAAAACGAATGACGTTACTGGCCATCAAAGCATACAAAAACTACCCCCCCCCCCCCCCCTTTCATGCATTCATGATGAAACATAATACCTATTATATACATTTGATTTGGAAATACTAGCATGTCCAGGCAAGAAACGCCAACGTTTATATCAGAATTCACGTAGCGCCCTATAACTCAGCTTTTCAGGAATGATCCCGGATCACTCCTAAACTACCTGTATACAATATTCACCACGGGATAACGTGCGAACAAATACATGAAAAAATTATCTCTTTTTTGCATGTTCGACAAAAGAAAGTCACTGTCAAATGACCATAGTATTGTCTCCATATCTATAATATAGAATATAGATATAGCTCTCCAAACATAGTGACGCACAGTGAAAATATGCTATGGAAACCTGGTGCGTTAGCTACAAGGATAAGGCTAATGGCTGGCGCCCAATGTGTTAACCTGCCCATACCTGTACCCCCCCCCCCCCCCCCCATGCTGCTATGACACCCACATTTCCCCAAGGGGATCAATAAAGGAATATCTTATCTTAACTCATTCAGCGCCAACCACGTAATAATACGTGTTTGCTCGCCAGCGGTTGAGCGCCAATCACGTAATATTATGGTGAGGCTGAGGTTGAAAGGGTCAGCAGCTTCAAGTTCCTCAGTGTGCACATCACAGAGGACTTCTCCTGGACACTACACACAGACACAGTGGTGAAGAAAGCTGGCCAGCGTTTGGCATGAACACCAGCATCCTCACAAACTTCTATAGGTGCACCGTGGAGAGCTTGCTGATGTTCTGCATCAAGGCCTGGTAGTGGTACAGGAACTGTTCTGTCCACAGCCGCACATCACAACAGAGAGTGGTGGAGGTAGAACAGCACAACACTGACAACAGACTCCCGGCCGCGTGAATATTAAAGGCAACCAACTTGTGTTCAGCTTTTCTCTGATTGGCCACTACCCCACGCCGCTAGCCCGCCCCCTGCAAGTTCCCTGGTGCAAAATAAATCTGGTAGTTCGTTTATGACGTTAATTAATAATAAACACTGTTAGGACTCTTAATAATAAACACTGTTAGGACTATCTGACTCTTAAACTTTAATCGCCGAAGATGCTGGGCAGCGTCTTTCCCCGCCATGCTCATTCTGCCGAAGACGCTGGACAGCGTCTTTGATATCAATATTTCAAAAATCTGTGATCGAAATCATATTTCTCCCCCGGAGACATGATATGTACTGTTGAGCCCCTCTCAACTCTCCAACGGTTCAAGAGCGTCATCTGGTGGCCGATCGGCGGATCGCCCAAACAGGAAGTGATGCGGATGAAGTGGTGCTCACCCATATTTTGTCCGGGCACTCGCTATCGTTAGCGGGACTCCATCTTGACACACTGGACGTCGATCGGTTGCAAATAACTCGATAAACAACATGATTTGGACGTATATACTATTATACAACCTGGAAATGGATCGGATATTTCTACATCCCATAATAGGAATATTTCATTTCCACGCTCATCGTCCAATGGCGCGAGGAAGATACGGTAAGATTCAGCGTTATTTTTTAACGTGTTCGATATAAACTGCTCTGATGATCATATCACCCACACTAGATGAATGATATAACGTTGGCCACGGAATTATAAACGACCCCCCGCCCATCCGGTCAACATCAGATCATACTTAGTAACTGCTAGAAGCACGTCCAGTTGACATTTTTTATCTCGCACAGAATCCTATCAAACTGTATTTCATCATCAATATAATGCATTTGGGGCTATAAATCAAGTTCTGGAGAAAGCTGCAGAAAACGATAAAAACATACTTATACTTTAGACCGTATTTTAGTATGAATATGTGAATGAAAAAGTATAACGTTGCTACACCCTGAACAATAGATATAGGACGTTGAATGAGCCATAGTAATGTCAATTTAGCAATACAATTAAAAAAGTTATAGCCCTGCAAAGAAGGGGAACTTCTCCATGTTAAATAGGGCTGGCGAGGGATGGTAAATTATGAATTTAACCCTGGCGATCATAATAAACACTGTTAGGACTATCTGACTCTTACTAATAAACACTGTTAGGACTATCTCGATAATAAACACTGTTAGGACTATCTCGATTCACGTGTCACTACTGTAACTATAAACTGTACATTGTAACGTTATATAATGTTATTTCGCGTCACTGTATTTACATCAGGGTGAACGCTGTTACGCTGCCACCACCCACTTCAATGACAGAGCTCTCATATTTGCGAATGCATAAACTATATCTTAAATTATGGCTATGTGTCTAATATAGCTGTCGCTTATCAATGACTTCGCGACAGCCATATTAGACACATAGCCATAATTTAAGATATAGTTTATGCATTCGCAAATATGAGAGCTCTGTCATTGAAGTGGGTGGTGGCAGCGTAACAGCGTTCACCCTGATGTAAAGTAGCGATTTTTATTGTTTTGTCATGACAAACCAATTACATAATCCAACATATGTGTAAAGAAACAACATATTCCAGTTAACGGTATATTTTTTTAATGATTCATTACGGTGTAAATTAGGTTAACTGGAGCTGCGTATTGCTGGCTCTCATATTTGCGAATACAACAGCGTTCACCCTGATGTAAACAAAACAAGTCATTGCGACGGCCAACGGAAGACGGCCGCTGCCGCAGGCGGCACAACTCTCTGCCGCGCGGCAGCGCGGTCACGTGGCCAATCAGAGAAACGCTGAACGAAAGGCTGAACACAAGTTGGTTGCCTTTAATATTCACGCCTCCCGGCCATTCAGGACATCTTTCTTTTTTTTGTATTTAATTTTTTTATTATTTTTTAAACAAACACATAAACAAACATGACAACACACAATAAGATATACAAGCATTAGTTGACAGTGCACATCCAATGAAATCACCATTTAGTTAATTGTCTTATACAGGATATACCCCTAATACCTGTTATCTAAAAACCTATACACATATGCTCTTGCTCGTACCCCCCCCCCCCCCCCTCCCGGACCCCCCATTGGATAATCCAACCATTATAACTTGTTCCTAACCATACACTACCATTATATGCTAGCTTTTATTCTCTCCACCACTTCTAACCACATTGTCATTTTGGATTCATTGAGACCCAAAATTCTTGCTGTAGATATTTCTTGATAAATCACATCAAGATATGTAAGAATCCAGACCTTCCGGCACATTTTTTCCGGTTGAAACCATTGTGATGCTATCAGCTTTTTAGCCACTGTGATACCAGATAAAACCAATCTCTTTCGCTGTGGATGTTCTGCATATTCAAAAACATCATTCAGCAGTAAAACAGAGGGGTGTACAGGTATATTCAGAATTAAGAGATTTGATAATTGCTGGGTCACTTCTTTCCAGAATATCTTAACTGGTGGGCAGTCCCAGTACATGTGCATAAATGTCCCCTCATCCCCATTTGTACATAAGGAGCATTTGGAGTCTTGTTTAAGACCCATTCTGTTCAGTCTTATAGGAGTCAAGTATGTCCTATGGATATAGTTAAGATTGATTTGTTGATGGTCCGGGTTCCTTGATGCAAGTCGAACATTTGCCCAGGCTTCTTGCCAATCAAAGTCTATTTCCAGGTCTGGTATATCCCTCCTCCAAATAGAGTCTAGGTGGAGGGTTTCATACGAGGCCGTTAGTAATTGATTATACAAATCTGATACAAAACCTCTCGATGTCTCTCTTTCATAGAAAAATGTGTGGTATCTGTGGTGTGCAATTGGTATCGTTAATGGAACACAGTGAGCCTTCAAACATGCCAATAACTGCGCGTAAAAATAATATGTGGACTTGGTGAGATTACATTTTTTGCGTATTTCATCGAAACTACAAAAGCCATGTTTGTTGAAAACGTGTATGAGTGTATGCCTTGCTTTTCCCATCTAGGGAATCTTATAGGTTGTTTTCCAATCAAGAGTGCATTGTTATTGAATAAGGGAGTATGATTATGCCATTTATGTAGGATAGAATCTTTTTTTTGTGTTTCACGCCATATCCGGATCGCATGAGTGATTATGGGGCCAAATTTCCGTTCGCATTGCTTAATTGATAATTTGGTGTATACTATGTCCTTATATGGAGCTACTATATTTTCTTCAAAATTTCTCCAGGATACTGATGCTTGGGGATCAAAGCATGTTGTTAGTGGTCTTAAAGTGTACGCCTTAAAATAGTGGTAGAAATCTGGAAATGCCATACCACCGTCTGTTTGTTTCTTTGTTTCTTTGTTTCTCTGTGCGGTGGATTTTTTTATACGTGGTGGTTTGTTATTCCAAATAAATTTGTATTGCCTCCTGGCCATTCAGGACATCTTTCATCAGCGGTGCATGTGGAAGGAACACAGCATAACCAGCACTGTTCTCCCTGTTACTGTGAATACCACCAGACTCAAGGACAGTTTTTTTTACCACCAGGCCATCAGTCTTCTCAACTCAAAATATATAAATATACCACTTTGCATACCGTACCTGCTGTCTGCACTGTTTACATATAAATGCAACATCAACTATGTCTGCTGCTATTAGAGCATGTGAGCGGAGCGCGAGCGGAGGGGTGGATTTTGAAGTGAGCGCGGAGTGGGCTTTAAAATGGGTCAGAGCGACTCCGGAGCGAGAGCTCTCCTCCGCTCCCAGCCGCTCCCAGCCGATCAGTGCACACGATCACACAGTGGTTTAAACTGATGTAATATACATGTAGTACAATGCCAAAGCAATAGGTGGCGATGTACAAACATGAAGGCCATTTTCAACCAATCAGAAGGGTGAACCGTCACTACACATCCTGCTAAGTCAAAGCAGAATCCGCCATCTTTAAATCACCTCCGGACCTCGGGTGAACGCAACATTTATTTTCAGTGAGAAACAAACAAAGTGCAATAAAAAAAAAGGATACATTCACTGTGTTCTGCCTCATTTATTGATGAAACGAAACCAACATCAACACAATGTACCACCAAGAGCGGAGAGTTTAGTCTCACAAAAAGAACGCTGTTGTTGTTAGCTTACATGCTAACGTGAATGGGATCTGCCATAGCATTGCGGCTAGGCTAGCAACCTTAGCATAGTAAAGCTAGTTGAATGGATAAACGTTATTTAACATTGCAGAATGGGCACAATACAATACGGCTCAATACAAACAATTGTTAAGTGGCCCAGGGGGTGCCAGTGGCGTCGCGTGGGTAAAATAACAGGGGAAGCCAAAAAAAAATTATTAAAAAAAAAATTATTCAATATTTTTATTAATAATTTTTTTTTTTTTTTTTTTTTTTTTTAAAGTCAAGCAGTCACCATGTACACTACAGTATGGCTCGGCGGCCAGTCAAACGTTATTTTTATTTATTTAACAGATTGCAGAATGGGTACAATACAGTACGGCTCAATACACATTTACGATGAATTGAAAATGGGGGACCCTGATGTAAACAAGACGAAAGTCTTTCTCTGGTCTGCATCCCCTTAACAATTGTATGTATTGAGCTGTACTGTACTGTACCCATTCTGCAATCTGTTAATAAAGTTTTCATTCATTCACACACAATTGTATAAGGAAATGCAGACCAGAGAAAGACGTTTGTCTTGTTTACATCAGGGTCATTAATACTGCTGGAGCATTGGTTAATTTTTGGTCCGATTTTTCCTTGCGCGATTTTGCGCGCCGCGTGGGAGCAAATACGAGACACATATTCGGTTGCAAAAAGGTGTCCCACGGTCTCCTCTATGGCCGTGAATATTTTCACGCGGATCGGAATCACGGCGCGCCCGTGGGACACTTTTCCGTTTCGGCGAGTTTATTCCACGCTTTCTGTTTTCCTTTTCTAAGCATTTTAGGGGCTACATGTGAATCAGTAAAAGTTGCGGGACGCCCAGATGTTTCCACGATAGAAAGCTCGCGTGGATCCCATAATAGGCTCACTTAATACAGCGTTTTTAAAATCACGCAACATTTTCAGGGTCGCGAGCCGACCTTTTCCCCTCGTTTTCGATGATGGAAGTGATTTAGGAAAAGCTTCGGCACGCCGAGAGGTCCCCGTGGATTTAATCTCGCGAGGATCGGGGCAATATTCGGCCCGTGGGAACAGTTACGGGTTAATACAATGTTCAGAGTGCAGAGGGGAAAATATGGCACCTGCCCCGCCTCCAGGTGGAATATTATGCTGAACGTCTTCCTCCCAGCTCCGTTTTAAACTTTTAGGGTGTGGCCAGTGGCAGTCAGCTCGAATCTGATTGGCTAGGATCGGATTTGGAGTTTGGACTCACTCTATAATGCTGGAAGCCTGGAGAAAGAGACCTACCCACTGCTTCTCTCCTATACTAGCTGCAGTAGTGAGCACAGTCTGACAGTGTGTTAGAGGGAGTGAGAAGGAGAAGAGGGAGACATTAAAAAAAAAAAAAAAAAACACAGATGCACAGATGCACAGATGAATGTAAACTATATTAAAAAAAAATTATATTTTAATTTTTTTTTTTTTTTTTCATATTTCATATTTCATAATTTGATATGAAATTAATAGGGAGGCATGGCTTCCGTTGGCTTCCACAAGGATTCGCCACTGGGGGGTGCAGACTGTTGTAGTTTGGTCAAATCAAGCTAATTTACATCATGCTCCAAAAAAAAAATCTGCTGAGCGGGCTGTGGAGCGGGGAGCGCTTGATGTGCAAATGAAGATGATTGTTTGTATTTGAACCGTGGCGAGCCTGAACACTACCAGGTTTGTCACATTATATTTTTACGGTTAATACACATGGAGTAACAGTTTTGCATGATATAGGGGAGAATAGAATGAGATACATAATTATATTTACCTCATTCTATTCTCCCATATCGCATACCACTTGTGCAAAACTGTTACTCCATGTTTATTAACCTTTTTTATTATCATACTTTATTTTTACCTTTATATGACTAGTGCTCTAATGCGTCTAGTATTCCTACTGCTGAGCTGACCTATCGCCCAACACATCTCAAAACACTCATGCCGCACATACGCACACTTATGGCCAGAGGAAAGGCCACTTTAAATTAGTATAACATCAGGAACAGTGTATTGCACTACTAAAGCTACCTAGCATGTCCTATATGCTCTGTAAATACTATGTACAGATACCGAGATGGCACACCATGTACCTGTTTATTGCACTGTTGTTTTTTACTGGATTCTATTAATATGTTGTACCACTGTATTTTTATTGGATTCTATTATATGTTGTACCACTGTATTGCACATCGTCGCGGGCAAGACCAGCCGCATTTCATTGTATACCTGTATGCCGTGACAATTAAAACTCTTGACTTGACTTGACTATCTCATTGTACCGTTGAACTTGTGTTAACAAATAATGACAAATAAACCCACCATCTCTGCCAAAATGCCTGTGAGCATTTTCCAGCTAAGGTTGAGCTGTTCCAGGGGCACTGTGACCCTTGCACTCTGACCTATCATGCATATGTTCTGGGGACTGTGTGTGTACTACATGTGCAACAAGGGGGGATAGGAGGAAAGACAATAAAGTAAATGTTCTAATGCACCACTAGACATTTGTTTCACTTCCCTCCACAGCTGTGACTGTGCTGCATGCTGTGTTGCCGACACGGATGTACAAGAAGTATTATGGAGAATGATAATGATGTGTACTGTACAGTTGGTCCCGCTGACCCTGTTCACTGTGTGAGATCATGTTGTCATTGTAACCTACCATGTGCATCTCTTGTACCGTGGTAGAGCTGTGTTGTTGATATGTCACCGCACCATTCCTGTACATGCATTGTGCCTGGTGAATAAAGCCTACCTGATTTTGCTCACTGTTCCGAACCAAGGTGTCCCGTGACACGACAAGTAAAATGTGTATACAAAATACAAAAGTTTGATTGACTCGTCTCTTTACACAAAGACTAACTGTATAAAACAGGTACAATTGTATTTGCTGTATGGTGTGTTTGTAAAAATGGTTGTTTGCAAAACATTGGAGTATGCTTTATGCTTAGTAAGTTCCAAAAAGCAGATTTTCCATCTATAGATCAAACTCTTTATTTTGTATTTAGTTTAGTTAGTTTATGTGGTCCAAAAAAAAAGTAACACCACCAGACCACAGGCTCACGGGCAATACAAACCTGTCTCTCGTTATCCCACAACCATCCCCAAACAAATCTGAGCATCCCAAATATATTTTATTTATGGCCCCGGGACCTTCATTTTGAGCCCTGACATCCTCTTTCTGGCTACTGGCACAACGGAGTGTGCAGCCCTGTTGTCTTGGTTATAGAGAGTGGCATCATTAGCATAGATCAGAACTCATCAGTGGTGAGGAGAAAGACAGAAAGAGGGAGATATGGAGAGATGAAGCGTGTGTGTGTGTGTGTGTGGCAGAGAGAGGGAGGGGGGATGAGTGAGTGTGTGAGAGACAGAGAGAGCAAGAAGGGCGAGTGCTGAAGTAGAAGGTGGGCTGCTGCTGGGACAGAGTGAAACGCACAGATACTGGAGGGAGGAGATGGAAAGACCAGGAGAGAAGGTGAGAAAGAAGGGCACAGAATACAGAGAAGAGCGAAAAAGACAGGTGGGTGAGACAGAGAGAGAAGTGATAATGTGTAGTCTCCCCTCCAGGCTGTCCAAGTGAGAACTCCTGCTGTTTTCCCTATCATTATACCACCTTTCCCATTCTCTCTCTCTCTCTCTCTCTCTCTCTCTCTCTCTCTCTCTCTCTCTCTCTCTCTCTCTCTCTCTCTCTCTCTCTCTCTCTCTCTCTCTCTCTCTCTCTCTCTCTCTCTCTCTCTCTCTCTCTCTCTCTCAGATTGACAGCTTCTGCCTTGCTGGGGGACTGCCCATTGGTCCAAATGCCTATTATTCCTAATAGTTTGAAAAACCTCATGTTGGCCTGAAAGCCCATTAGTCAGACAACCTGTTATCTCAAAAAGAGAAAAGCCTGCTACTCCAAAGTCCTGTTGCTTCAAAAATACAGACTCACCCTGGAGTATTCTGCCCTCAGTAGTGTATTTTGATGTGCAAACGTGATACAAAATGCTTAGAGTCTTCGCTTGCATAGCAATGGTTCCTTTTCAACATCATTATGGTTGACAGTGCGTGATTGATTAGAGAAAAATAATTATTATTGATATTTATATTCATGTATAGCAATGAGGTGCCTTTTTACCCTCTTAACCTCTTAAGCCCGGAGCCCTATTTTCTGAAAATCCGCCTAAAATACATACCCAAGTAAATGGAAGATTGCTCCACTTCTACAAGTTCAATTTGCATGCTATTGGTATCTAGGGACATCTATGGACCTCAGGGAATGTATCAGAGTTAGAAATATTGTGTCTGTTTATCTGTTACTATGCTTGAGTAAATTGTAATGAACCTCAGGCCTAGTGCCACCAGGCGCCCGTAACAGGGCAGCAAAGACCGTGAATGAAATCTACTGTAAGTACAGTTACTTTTTTATAATGTAAATAGCTCCGCCATTTGTCATCAGATTGAGACGCGTTTTTTTCTAGATGTTCACAGAATGGTAAAGAAACCAACTACCTTCTATTTTATGGTAAGGTCAGGTTTGTTCGACCTGTGAGATATAATCACAAAAAGAATGTCAGAATTTTTCGCAAAGAATATTTTCTGCAGCTTTCACAGAGGCTGGCGTGAGCTGGGTAGTGTAGTTTTATGAAATGTCTATGTCCATCGAAAGCCCTGGGTCTCCTCTGTCTTAGGAGTACAACGCTTTCATGACACGTTATTTTCTCTTGTCTAATTTATCCGGTTAACGCCGGAATACGCAGAAATATTTATGAACTCATATTTTGCTAATAACACATACAATCATTGGTAAAACAAACATAGTGCAGAAAATATACACTTTGATTGCTATTTTTCTTTTGATCCACCTTTTCTCCTTATTTTTCTATTTTCCTCCCATCCCAATTTCGCCTCACCAATTCTCCCTTCAATTCTCCCCTCCCCTGTCTCGAACGTTGCTAGACTATGCCTCCCACTGGTCGGCTGCAGTGAGGACCAAGCCTTGCATCACGTGTCCCCTCCGGTACACGAGGAGGCAGCTGTCGCATCTTTTCACCTGTACAGTGCAATCTCTCAGTGGCGAGGAGTAACGTGTGGGAGGCTCACGCTGCCCCTGTTACTTCCTGATTCTGCTGTACAGGCGCACCAACCGACCTGTAGGAGTCGCTGTCCACAACGTCCAATCCCCACCCACCAGCTTTCCCACCCCTAACACTGCCAATTGTGTTAGTATGAACGACCAGCCAAGCTGGTAGCAACGCCGAGAGCTGGGCTCGAATCCAGCATCTCCTGTGTTAGTGGCGATCGCCTTGCCCACTGCGCCACTTAGCCGCCCCCACTTTGATTGCTATTTTGATAGGGTTAGGGTCTTTACTATTGGCTACATTTGAAAAAAAGGGGTTACGCTTGTTAACACTTTGAGAGCCAGTCCGTGTTTTCCTTTTTACCCCCTTGAATGCCCACATCCATTCCAATGTTAACATTAATATCGCCTAATCTATGTTTTAAATTATGTGTCTAATCTGCCCGTCGCTTATCAAAGACTCATTTTCCAGTCAACATTGTCATGGCAGATTGTTTTTTTATCACTTCATTTCCGTTTGATAGCATTTTGAAAATCACTCGTTTTCGCGGAAAAAAAAACACATTCTATGATAATCGCCTTTTACTGGAATATTCTAGAACGTTGTCATTTTTCTGCCTATTTATGAATCGTTTTCAAATAAAAGCTAGATGATCGATAGTATATGTGTACGCATGCACGCTCGTGCCGCCAGTTGAAAATCGATTCTCCTATTTCCTGACCGCGAGCAGAGTCAAACAGCCTATCACCATAATCACATAAAAGCTTATATATCCGTGAAAACGGGTCTGATTATCCTAATACTGATAACATAGATTCCTTACCTGAGATCAGATGGTATCCAAATGGTTTATTCCAATTCCCGATCGCCATTCGAAAAAGAATCGCTCATTTGATTGATCCATCGTGTATACAGTAAAACACAGATTCCCCGCGGCTCGGAGGCTCCAGAGTGAACTCTGGTAGACCCCGGTTACATGAGTGAGAAGTAAAATGTGGAGTGCGGGGTGTTTTTTCCCATTCATTTTCATTGAGTCCAATCCAAAAGGGTGATTTACCATATGGGAGACGATAGGGGGCGCTTTTTTCACATCTGAGCGCCTGGGGTGACTGGATCTCCAACGGTAGGCTCGCTTGATGCAATATGATTTCAGATTGCTAATAAAAAAAAAGGAGGAATAAAAGGAATATTCTCGTGAGTGGGCATTCAACCCGGGGGGTAATAACACGAGAAAACTCGTGGGTGGCATTCAAAGTGTTGGGGAACTATTTTGCAATTGCTTTCACTATTTGGGCAATTTTACACAATTCCTGTGACTCTATGGAACACATCTGTAAGGTTTTTTTCAATAAAATTCATTGTTATGTATTTTTAATCAAGTACTTTGGTGGACCACTTTCTGCCCTTCCAGATTCCAAGCTGTTTTTGGCTGGGCTCCGTCCATTCTCACAATGCGCTTTGAGTGAGTCACCTACCTGCACTGGCAGATACCTTTGAGGGAGAGAGAGATAGAGAGGGAGAGACAGACAAGAGCACAGAGCGCAAGTGTGTGCATGTGTGAACGGCTCGATTCGCGAGTGTGTGTGTAAAAAGCAGGAGCAGAGAGGAGAGATCGCTCCGAGATTCGCACCGTATGAGCCTCTCTCTCCCTCTCTCTATCTGTCTCTCCCTCTCTCTCTCTCTCTCTTTTGAGGAAGTGCTATGATATTTTGCAACAGGTTGACAGTGATAGAGCGAGTGCTGATAGCGATAGAGAGAGCGAGCAAGAGAGAGCTCCCCCCAGTCCCATTCCCTCCCACCCGTTTTATCTAGTTCTCTGTGTGTGATTCACAGTCTGTGTGTGAACAGCTGAAGGTCTCTGCTGTCGAAACTGCTTCCGCATTATTTTCACTCGCTGCCAGGGCCGGACTGGGGAAATAATTCATACCGGGAGATATAGCGCGAAATATAGCCCCAATCAGGCCACTTTTTAAGCGGGGGGTCTGGGGGTACCCCACCCGGAAGATTTTAGTTACAAAGTGCATGTGAATCACAAACTAATGAGCCAACAATTGCTTAGTACAATGTACTGTTATGAACCTCAAATAAAACTGTTGTGGCAGTGGCACTAGCAATGGTACTCTCTCCACCTTCAAAAAGAAAAAAGCAAGAGCACAACATATTTTTCTATTTACTATTATAATACAGTTAACCACTCTCTCCACCTATTCAAACAAGTCAAGACAACAATACCATATTCACTTTACTGATGCACTACCCATCAACAGTTAAAATAGCCCTTTACACAAACATTAAATAACAGACCTTTCATTACAATACTATAATAACAGTAGCCACTGCCAGAATAGTGACACATGTATCACGTGTGGTGAGCCCACGCATGCATGCACAACGAAGACAGAAGATTGCGTTGTCTCAATCATTTTAACAATAAAATTAGCTCAAAGTATGAGCTCACTGACTGAAATTTCCAACAAAAAGCATCAATTGTCAAATAATATTGATCACATTAACTAGACTAGATGTTTTTGAGGAAATTAGAAAGGGAACAACAACTTAACCCTTGTGTCTGATCAGATTCTTATTTGTTTGATAACTTTGCAGTGATTATGTTTGTAGCCAATGTGGCAAAGGTGTGTAATCTTTGAATTATCTTGGAATTATTTTGACTCTCTCTTTCATAAATTGTTTATTCAACTTCAGCCCCAATCATAACCACCACATATTGTTTTTTGTAATGTCAGATTTAACAACTCCTTTTGGGAGTGTGCCATCTGCCATTCCATTCGCCGCCTCCACTGTCAATCAGTTGTATCGCCTGGTCCCGCCTCCACCAATCACAAGCGGCAGCACGGCTCCATTGTGTGTGTGTGTGTCCGCGTGAGGGAGAGAGAGTCAGATAGTTCTCCAACTCGCAGACAGTGAAATCCTGGTTGTTCCCCACCCACCTGGTTATCTAAAAACGATCACGCCGCGCCGCCGCCACAACTAGAAACAATGGCCTGGCAAAAGAAAATTAAAAAAATTATAATAAAACAAATATATAATTTTTTTTTTTAATATAATTTAATTTGTTTTATCTGTGCAGGCCAGGCCGCGTGTATCACTTCCGCAACGGATTAGGTCGGATTTCGGTTTCCGGGTTTGCCTGATTGGCCACTAAGCCCCTATGGGTCACGTGGGCTTAGTGGCCAATCAGGCGAACCCGGAAACCGAAATCCGACTAAATCCGTTGCGGAAGTGATACACGCGGCCAGGCCACCGGGAAATCTCCCGGTGCTCCCGATGGCCAGTCCGGGCCTGCTCGCTGCTCATAAACGTATCGCAGTTGATTGTGGGCTGGTGGTGGCAGACCAGCACCTTCCTACGTAGGAGAGTCAATTCTGAATGGCTTGGTTTAGTGGGGGAGGATCTTGTCTCAGCTGAACTGGAGGAATGCGACTGAATCCGGCTGGTATTGCACTCCACTGGGAATGGTGTAGTTTCCTTTTTCTGTGGCGATCCAAGCCATGCGGGCGTGGTTTAAATACTCAGGTGAGGTAACCTGTTTCAACGATACATCTGCGAGGCTGCCCCCCCCCCCCCTCAATATGCAATGCTGTTGAACGTGGCACGGACCTCCGTGCCCAGTACTTCAAATGGCGATCAGATAATTGGTTTATTTCTTTTGCATTACATCAGATACAAGGTAAGAACACTATATATAAATTTGATCGTTGATCTGATATGTATTTCTACCCCGATCGATGCTGTATCTGTGTGTGTATGGCTGTGTGCCGTTGGGTGGAAGGAGGAGGCGGCAGAGCCCCGCGGTCCAGCTCTCTTTCAATTTTTGCATGACGAAGGATAATAATGATGATCTAGCGTTGATTTCAGGAAGATTCAATAATCAGGCGAAAAATTACAACGTGTTTAGTGTATTCCACTAAAACGCTATTATCGTGTCTTTCTCTGGAATTACTCAGAAGCACCCAAAGTTATACTATTCAAAAGGCTATAAAACGGAAATGTACAGATGAAAAAACAATCCGTTTTGTATACAGTATGTTGACTGGATGCAACTAACTGATAATCGACGGGTGTATTAGACCCATAGCTATAATTTAAGATAATTTTAAGGACTCGCAAATCTCGCAATCCCCCCATTGACTTACAGCGGTGGCGTACTAGTGACATCTCGTGGATTAAGCGATGGCGCAGAATGAGTTAAGGGCAAAAACCTCCAGGGATGTGTGGGTATTTTTGGAGCAACCAGACTTTCAACTAATGGGCTTTCGGTCCAGTGGGAAGTTTTTCAAACTATTGGGGTTTCGGGAATAATGGCCCGTCGGACCAGTGTCATGGTACTCCTTGTTGCACATAGACTATTAGCAACCCGCACCTGTCAAGAGAGCGGTGGCTCGCCTGAAGGGCTGAACACTGTGACAGACATATACCATTATGTGACACTTCTATTTCTCCAACTGCTTTAAAACACACCATACATCAGGTATAAATATAGATGCTTCTATCGGACCTGAATGACAATGTATTTAAAAAGGCAGAGTGTACACTGCAAGTCAGGCTCTGCTTAACCCTTTCACTACCACACTACAAAGGGTTAACGCTTTCTTGTTTTCCACTGACTGCTGTCCAGTATGGGGAGGCAACATCATCTACACGTTCTCCGTATCTGCTGGTCAACCTTCTTGGCAGATCATGCAAAAGAACGTAGGCTTGATAAAACTGCTGCAATAAGCACACATGCATACCTTCTCTCTCTCTCTCCAATCTTGCCATCTCTCTCTTCTTTCTCCCTTGCTCTCACTGCCTCCAGAGAACAGTTGCAGTTGAATGGAGAACGCAGCAGAGCTGTGGGTTCTGTGTGATACCGGGGGGCTTTGGTGCAGCAGCGGCTCGCCGCCTCTGCGCGCTCAGTGTCACAGATCCAGCAACAAGTGCAGGGGCTGGTCAACCATGACAGACCCGTGGTTCAGTTCTCTCTTGCACAGGAGTTACAGGGTGTTATTAAGAAATCATATCAATTGCATCAGTGCACAGTACTGAATAATAGAGTGAGTTTTCTCGAAAGCACCAATGCAGAAAAGGCTCTCTCTGTTTGACCCGACTGCAACCAGTGTAGCGCTGGCGGGGGGGAGATTTGGAAATGCCTCCGAGGTTGGGAGTGGGGGGTTTCATTTTGTTTATCTTCTCTATCGTTCTATCCAATCTCCCCTCCATCCATCTATCGCTCTAATGACCTGTCCGTCCACATTTACTTATCCATCCATCTGCCTCGACACGCCATGACTCACTCATTTCTAGGGCTGATTCATAGCTTGGGATATGATGGAGCGTGTCCACATGACTTGATGAATGGCTGACAGAAACAACAGGAGCAACAATGAGAGAGAGAGAGAGAGTAAATACTTTATTTTTCATATAAATATACTGTATATATATATAGCCTAAAGGCCATAGTACAAATGATCTCAGCCCTTAACAACCCTTGAGAACTCCCAAAACCAACAACAATAGTAGTCTATATCAGGGGTCAGCAACCTCTTTGACATGGAGTGCCTGTTTGAAATATAGTTGTAACTAGTGTGCCTCAACAATATTCCTTGCATCGTATTTTTTTTCTTCTCATAATCAGGTCTTTTTAATGATAATTTTTACATTATTACATCATTATTGTTATTGTTATTATTAACAATATTATTATGATGGTTGTATAAACCCTAAATCTGAGTTGGGGGGGGGGGGGGATGCAATGCAGACAAACAGCTGCATACAGTGTGACCATTTCACTCACATTTGCCCATTTTTGGACACATCATACACCATTGGTGTGTGTACTGTACATGTGCTGTCATAGCTCCACCTACAGGCCTAATGGAGAACACCAGGAGAACACCAGGATGTGAATGGAGGGTGAATGTGAGGTATATCGTGTAAATACGTTTTGATTGATCGCAAGACTACACTGTAAAAAAATGTATTATAATAAGTTACCAGAACTTAAAAATATCAAGTTCAGTTACTGTGCATTAAGGTTTTCAGTTTTCAATCCATAATAAGTTAACAGAAAAATAAGTACACAACCACATTATTTCAACCTAATAAAACTATATTTATTGTCATTGTTTTAAGAACACAAGTTGACTTGGTAATACTCACATTTTGAGTAAAAAAAAATTGCTTTTAACATGTGCAATGTTCAATGAAATAGAAAAATAAATAATACAATTTGTTGATTAATCCCACTGGTCACAATGGTGACCGTAATAATGTTTTTGTTATAAGGCTCTGCTAATGTTACTGAATGATGTAGCAAATGCATGTGTGTGTGTTCCGGTGTGTGTGTTGAGGATAATTGCATGCCAATTAAAGACCTCTGAACAGGTCCTGCATTATTATTATGTATTTCCAGCTCAATTGAAATAATAAACAAATAAAGGGTCTCAATTAAATATGTGGTAGTAAAAAGAACCTGTGGGAGGATTTCAACAAGATAAATGCGACAATAGTGCAAAATATTTCACTATAATATTTAAAAAAAAAAAAAAAAAAAAATAATAATGCTGCCCCCTGTGCCTATGCAAATGGCCCCGCGTGCCTATGCAGGCACACGTGCCTAGGGTTGCCTACCCCTGGTCTATATCTATAGTGCTGAGTCACTTCCGATTGCCTGTAACAAAAATATGTGTGTAAAAACTTGTGTATATGAATGTGTAGAAACATGTGTGTACATGAGTGTGTAGAGATGTGTGTGTATATGAGTGTAGAAACGTGTGTGTATGAGTGTGTAGAAATGTGTATGTATATGAGTGTGTAGAAACGTGTGTGTTTATATGAGTGTGTAGAAACATGTGTATATGGGTGTGTAGCAGTGTTAATTTTGTCAACTAAAATGATGACGAAAGATGTTCATCAACGAAGGTTTTTTTCATGACGACAACGAGACAAAATAATTATAACTTTTCTTAATGCCATCGTGCCGAGTAGAGCAGTGTGATGGGGAGCTCTGTTATTAGCATTAGCTGAAGAGCTATTTAAAAAAAAAAAAGCTAGTTTTAGCTTAACGTTACCTTGGCTAAAGTTGGGACTATTCATAATCCAGCTGCAGACCTGCAAGAAAAGTACAGCAAGTTGGCAAAGGAGTATTCCAAGGTAAATCACTTTTTGACCAGTAACGCTACATTGTTTGTATTTCCATCTAGCTTGCGTTAACTAGTGGCTAACCTAGCTCACGCTAATGTGGCTAACTGATCGACCTCTCGCACACAATTAATGACATGTTGCGGACAGCCATACCGGTGACAATGTTTAGCTTTTAGTGCCAAATGATAAGAGTCTGAGGCAGAGTCTCAAAAGAGAATGTTGAATATTTATTGTGCATTAAAAATCACAACAGAGCCTCTGCTACTAGCTGACCTAAACGGAGCCTTCTGGAAGCAAGTGCAACAACGTATAATGTCCGTGTGGAACCAATGTGCCAACAACCTTTCCGTGGGTGAAGCATAGTTGAGCATTTATATAATAATTTGTTTAGTACATTAACTAAAAATAGACAAAAATGTCATCCGTTTTTGTCGACTAAATCTAGACTAAAACAAAAAATACAAAATTGAGACAAAAACTGACTAAGACTAAAATGCTCAGACATTTAGTTGACTAAAACTGACAAAACGAAAAATAAATGAAGATGACTAAATATGATGAAAACGAAAAAGGAGCACTTGACACATGACTAAAACTAAAATGAAAATAGCTGCCAAAATTAACACTGGTGTGTAGAAACATGTGTGTATATGAGTGTGTAGAAATATGTGTAGAAATATGTGTATATGAGTGTGTAGAAACATATGAGTGTGTAGAAACGTGTGTGTATATGAGTGTTTAGAAATGTGTGTGTACTGTATATATGAGTGTGTAGAAATGTGTATGTATATGGGTGTGTAGAAACGTGTGTATATGAGTGTGTAGAAATATGTGTATATGAGTGTGTAGAAACGTGTGTGTATATATGAGTGTGTAGCAGTGTTCATTTTGGCAGCTATTTTCATTTTAGTTTTAGTCTTAGTCAGTTTTAGCCTCGATTTTGTCTTTTTTGTTTTTGTCTAGATTTAGTCGCAGAAAACTGATGATTTTTGTCTAGTTTTCGCTAATGAAAAAAAGGCATTTTATATTTTTATATTGTAAATAATGCAATTATATTTATTAAGTATAGTCTAGCCAAAACCCTATCAGCTGATTCACAATAAGTTCAGTAGAAGGCTAGAAGCCCAATAGTAACCAAACATTCCTTGAAATGGTCAATAGATTCAGAAATAGTCAGACATGGAATGGAACATAAATTAAAAAAAAAATTTAAAAAAAATTTAACCAACAAAGCAACATTAGGATAGTGTAAATACACAGTACACACTGATTGCAATTCTCACTGGGACCTACTGTACAAATTTCACACACGTCACACACACATTCCCTTTTGTCCGTCGAGTCGTACCGTAGATCGCTGACGTCACTTTAAACTTAAAACTTAAAATGGCGGCCCCCATCAGAGCATTCGGCTAACACAACATTAGCTTAGCGAACCTGCCACTGCACTTCTATGTGCATAAAGTGTGGTAACTAAATATCACAGCCCCTAAGACTGGGAGCGTTCTAACTCTACTGAGCATGTACCCAACATTATATGAAAAATAAAAAGTCATTACAATGTTTTAGTGCGCTTCAAGCGCTAAAGGGATTCATAGCAACTTATCTCAGTGTTAGTACTCGTCTGTGTCTTTTCTTTTCATACCAACATTACCTTTTTAAGTTAACGTGGTCTTGTCCTTGTTGTATCCATGTGTAATGTTGATAGTAGTGGGTGTACACAGATGAAAGAGAGCAAGTCTGTGTCTGGGATATAGGTCCCGACGCCCAGGCTATTAGCTCTTCTGGCAGTCGCAGCCTAACTATCCTCTCAGCTTCTGTCGTCTTAAATGCTATGTTCTTTTGGTAGAACTGTTCGGCTGCCGCAGGAGTGTTGAGAGAGTAGCAGATTCAGTTCATGGTTATTGGTATAAGCTGTAGTCACGAGAGACCTGGGACACGGTTTTTAGCCTCACGTATGTAGCTTGGCTTTTAGTGGGCCATAAACGCTGCAGAGCTTAACCCGGAAACGGAAATGGGAAATGCTGAAATAATAACTAATTATTCTAAAAGTTATAATTATTTTGTCTCATCTTGTTTTAGTCAACATAAATTAAGAGAGAATTCGTCATGGTTTTTGTAAACTACATTTTTGTGTCCTCAGTTGTGGTCAACGATATTTAATTAATTATCTAGTCACGTTAGTGTCACATGATCAACATTAACGTGACGTCACGTCTCGTTGTTGTCGTGGGAAAAAGCATTGTTGATGAACATCTTTCGTAATAATTTTCGTTGACAAAATGAACACTGGTGTGTAGAAACGTGTATGTATATGGGTGTGTAGAAACGTGTGTATATGAGTGTGTAGAAACATGTGTGTATATGAGTGTGTAGAAACGTGTGTGTAGAAATGTGTATGTATATGGGTGTGTAGAAACGTGTGTATATGAGTGTGTAGAAACATGTGTGTATATGAGTGTGTAGAAACGTGTGTGTAGGAACATGTATGTATATGTGTGTGTAGAAACGTGTGTATATGAGTGTGTAGAAACATGTGTGTATATGAGTGTGTAGAAACTTGTGTAGATATGAGTGTGTGTGTGTGTTTGATTGATAAACAAATTATTGTTGTCACATGAAAACCCAGAAAAAGTTTTGACTCCGTCTCTCACTCTCTCTCCATGAGGTTTAAAATATTACATGTAAGGGCGATAAGAAAAAAATAATTATTCACATGTGTTTGAAGAGACAAAGGCTGTATGGATATAAGATTATGAACAACACTTTACACATCTTAAAATAATAATTGATAATGCTTATAGATGATAATAATAAACAATAGAATGTAATGAGTATACTGTAATTGATTACATTTCAAGAAATCTTTCCAACCACGCCCACTATATGTGCTGAATAGATCATTGTAAATAAGGGCATTGTAATAAAACCGTCAGGCGTTATTGTTCAAGCTAAACAATTCGTCTCAGACTGAATGAGGAAAAATAGTGAATGGAATGATTGAGTTCTCAGCACACCAAGATGCCCTCGACAATTCATCTAAATGCAGATATCGTTTTCTGTCTAAAATTTCAATCACGGCACTCTCAAACTTCCAGTTAGTCAAAGAGCAACTCATCGTCGCGCCTCACAGACGGAGTAGCAGCCCGAGATGCACGCACCTTCACGGAGGCCCGTCTGCCCAAACGTATTAATAATAATGATAACGTTAATAATGAAAGTGAATTAAATGGACCCTGAGGATTTTCTGTAATGAATTCCTGTGACGTTGGGGGCTATTGTTCTGCCTAATGGAGGGATGGTGCTGTGGAGGGGCGTAGGCACGGAATAGATTAATAGATCACACGGCATTGAACTCAATTTTGGAAGTCTTAATGAGCTGTCAGTCGCAAGTGAGTTTTAACTGGCTTCCCTCAGTCAGGGCGCTGTTGGTCGCTAAGGGGGGAGGGGAGCGAAATAGAGGGAAGAAATGAGAGTGACGAGGAGAAGAAATAAAAATGACCAATGAGAGGTCAATACAATTTAAATAGCACTATAGATGCAATGATTACAACAGTGACCGGCTAATGAGGTAATTCATCGTAACTGTGTTTTCTCTCGGCCACTTAGTGGCCGTCCGCTCAGTTACTCACAGGACGTCCATTATTACATACCATTTTGTCCTACACCTAAGAAAATGGGCCTGCGTTTTCAAGCCAATCGTCTCGGTGGACTGTCTAACTTAAAAGAATGAGCGGTCACTGTCAGGGTCACTGCCGGACTAGAGGCGGTAGAAAGTTGATTGGTTTCGTCTCCAGAAGGGCATTTGGACCCGTTTCAGCTCACTTCCAACCTTAGTTATATCGGATCCCTTTTGATCCACTGTCACTACATTTATCTGGACTATGCAGTTATTAGTTTTACTTTGAAATAAAAAAAATTATTGATAACAATGAGCCACTTTCAACGTTCAAGAGGAATTCATCAGGGCCGGCACAACTGAACCAACCTCTTTAACACAACCTATACTTATGCTGAAACAAAAGAGTGTTTCATACTTTTACTGTTTAACAGCTGTATGATTTTGAGTGATTTTACTTTTACCTGTAGTAAGGTAAGATAAGATATTCCTTTATTGATCCCCTTGGGGAAATTCGTATTGCTATATCAGGGTATTTAAAATAGTAAAGATATAGTATTGCTATTAGGGCATTTCTACTTGTGCTTAAGTGAAGGGTTTGTGTACCCCCCCCCCCCCCCTTAACTGCAATAGATGCTTTCCAAGCAACTGCATAGCAACTTGGGCTTCCGTCCAGTGAAGCGGTCGAGGGGACCGATCGGATGCAGCGGTTGGATGTCTGGATTCAGTCCTGATGGGCTGACCTTCAGCCGTCGCAGTAAACCACAGTCTACTTTCCAATGGCTGCCGTGTAAAACGAGAAGTCACCTCAGACAAGGGCACGGGCTAAGTACATCATTTATGTAATGTAATTTATCCCCGCCATAGCCCGGGCAAGCCTAATTAAATCGAGTACTCCCTATGCCGGCGAGGCGAAAGGTCGAGGATCGACTCTCCTCTCATCCCGCAGATAACCGGGGGGAAATCTGCATGGCGAATGAGCATGACCGGCTCAAGCCGACACTTATCTCGCTCAACCCTCTATATTGTTTCATCACATTCTGTGTTCCTGCATTACTTTACTCTCCGTCTTTCTATCTCCACCCTCCCTGAGGGTCTTTCCCTATCTACAGATAATGCATGTTATTTCCTATTCGGCGTATAGGTATTAATATTAACATTCAATTCCTCCTATCTTGATCTACTGTATATGTTTAAGCAGATTTGACAGACCCTGTCGGGTTAGATTTTTGTCTGGGGGAATAATAAGATGACACACAGTGCCAAAATCTTGATGTCATCTCCCGGACATTTCAACGCTTCATTTCACAGGCAAGTAGAGAGAGAGAGAGAGTGAGCGGTGGGCGTTGGGAGAATTTCTTACTTAAATCTCTGTAAAATGGGTTGAAATGTCAGGAGACTGCAGGCAAGTATTACACATACAGTACTGTAACATAGAGTACAGTAGCATACAGTAAGATACAGTATGTCATTGACAAAGGAATCACAGTTTAACAGCATTTGGAAAGCCTCTTGTGTTACTTAGGATGGTAGTAGGAATCAAGATTTCAAAAATAGAAACACTTGTACACATACAGAGCCTTATTTAGCTGTAAACACGCTTAGTGAAGTGTTATCTGAGAGTAATAAACACATTCTTGCACACCGATTTCCATCGCGCTAAGGTGACTTTCACAGTTAAATTAACATTATGATTAGGGTTATAGGCGATGGGGTTATGGTTAACAGTCACATTTGTAAATTTGCAGCAATAGGATATCCACTTAACATTCCGACGGTCCGGAACGTTGCAACACATTATACCGCTGTTTGATTGACACACCGCTTGATCTATTACGTGCTCCAAATCTCGGGTTATAAGACCAAACAGCCAATGGCCATCAGTTTAGAAAAAGTGACCACCTCCGGTTTCACGTCTCAATGAATCACCACTGACGCTGAAAATGATTGACCGTTTGTGTAGCCAATGCAATTCTGAAAAGAATAACATCTTATTTGAGTTGGTTTTCTGATACTGAACCTATAGATCAGATAGATCTGCAGGCATCTGTTTGCTAAATAATTCAGACAATAGCACTGATGCTATTGAGGCTAGAATTGTGCATCTGCTACAAATGGTTCCAGAATAGTGTCCAATTTACTTTCAGTATGCAATCGACAGGAGTTTTATGAAAAATGGGCAGGACTGTTAAAGGAACATGCCAACGTCTGGGGAAATTTGCTTATTTACCATCTACTCTGGAGTTAGACAAGCAGATACATACCATTTTCTTCTCTGTGCATGCCTTGCATTAGGCTTAGGGAACAGCCGCACCGTTAGCCTATATTCACTGGAAGTAGGTGTGCCAGTGTAGCCTAGTTCCCAACAGTCACCCCCAATTCACTCCAAATACAACTCCAAAACGTTTAATGTAATCCTGTAAACATGTTGTGATCGGTGTATTTACCGCATAAAAAAAGAGGCAAAAGCAGATATATACTCTTTTATAGAACAATAGATAGATAGGAAAAAAAATTGCCACTGCTGCCTTGGCGCAGCTATTTCACGCATCACCTCTGAAAGCCCCGTTCTAACTTCCGTCAATAAAAGCAATCTGACTAGTAGTCCTTGGGCCAAACACTTTTTTGGTACCATCTGGGTGGGCAAATTCTAGATGTGATTTTATTATTCCTATACATCCCTAGATTATGTTTTGATATGATAGATCTTTTGATCTTGTAGCTTATTAGTGGTTATTGTTTGCAAGTGTAGTTGCATAATAAACGAGTCGAGTTGGGTTGTGTCTCAATGCCGTGTATTCCAGTATGCAGGTAAACATACCACACCTTTTACATCACGTGAGACAGGTATATTACAGGCACAGGCTCAGTACGCCCACAGGGTGGAGCTGTAGACCAGCCTGTAATCTCCCCTCCTTTAGTAACTCCGCTTGAAAGCTCGCCTAGTTGCCGTAAATATCCCCCATCATCTTCATTGGCTCCGGAGGCGGGATGCTGGATGCCATTGTCCCAACCAAAAACCTCACCAAAACACATAAACAACAAACGCACGCTGTTGTTGCAAACAGCTGTTTCAGCGACGGACCGTATATATAGATCCCCTTTGGATCCTAGTCAAACTTTTGACACCATGTTTGCAAGTGTAGTTGCATAATAAACAAGTCGAGTCAGGTTGTGTCTCAATGCCGTGTATTCCAGTACGCAGGTAAACATACCACACCTTTTACATCACATGAGACAGGTATATTACAGGCACAGAGTCTCCTGAGTCGATCTGACCTTCCTACGCTGAGGTATGGTAACTTTTGCGCACCTACCCCCTACCGGTTGTGAGATCCACTGGTTTTTCAATGTGTACATAATGTAAATATCTGTAGATGACAGCATCTACTCTGACGGATCTATACAGCAGTTTTCATTCTTGTGTGTTTTCAAGTTATACTGTGGAGCCACAGACAGCCAGAGCGGAGAGCAGATAAGGACTTGGGCTGTGCACCAAGGTCAATCACTGAGGACAGAGAGGGGGGCAGGACAGGCCACAGAGAGAGCCTTTTAAATCATAGCAGCGTTAAAGTGTGTCAGAGGTGACAAGAGCGCCGTTGCCATGGCATCGTGTCACTTAGTAACAAGAGAAGGGGCGTGGCTACGGGGATGACCACCGGTTGCTAGGGGAAAGACGTTATTAGCTGTGAGTTCTTCTGGTTTGACTCAGACTAGGACACAAGGCTGACACGTAGGGAGGTGGACAGAGAGCCTGCAATAGCTGGAGGGTGGGGGAGGGGCCTCATCCACCCTCCTAGGCCATGAGGGCTAGCTTCGGCTAACAGGGAAGGCTTTTGGTTAACCACTAGGCCTCAACCACCATCGGACTAATTAGCAGAAGAGACGGTAGAGATAATGAATTCAATATACGTTTCAAGGACCTTTCAAAACTGTTTTCCATCTTGTACAGAGTATGTTTATGAGAATAAACGTCAACATCCAGGAGAGGTGTCCTGTTTCCAGTGTCTCGTTAATTCTTTTGAGACAAATCCATCAACGGGGAAGATATCATGTATCAGCTAGTACGATGAGTAAGAGATAAACACAACGCAGAAACTTCACGGAACCACAGGTGATGAGGTGATTACTGACGAGGACTTGATTATCTTACAACCGGTGAATGCTGAGGTATTACTGTATGTGGTAGGTGCGCAAAAGTTAACATAGCTCAGCATAGGAAGCTCTGATAGACTCTCTATGTGTTCGGGAGACTCAGGCGCACAATAACCTGATTGCGATCATGTCTACCTCAACCACAGCCCGAGCCGTGAGCGAATTATGCGAAGGGGAGCAGAATATAGCAGGGTACTTTTTTGGTTCCACCTGAAAAGTTGAAAAGGGTAAAACATTTTACATAATAGATATCACCACAATACTTTCCCAGTTCATTACTTACATTGAGGCATGTATTTTCTGTATAAAAGGTTTTTGGAAATGTTATGTGTAAATATGCAAATGATGCATTGTCTACATAAATATTAGGGCTGGGACTTTATTGCGTTCATTTAGATTAATTGACTACAGAAAAATGTTTATGTTAAAAAACATGACGCATTGTATCGCTCTTTATAATTATTTTGAACTCTGTGGAATGTTTCTCCGCGGATAAGTTCCAGGCATACCGTTTACAGGTGCACAGCATGCATTGGGTGATGTCAGACAGTTGTAAGTGTGACCGATCGTATGGTACTCCTTCTGCGTTGTGTTAAATGTCGATGCCCCGAGGGAGTTTCGAACACAGGTCTCCCACGCCGCGCGCGGCACCCTGGAGTACTTGGCCTTAACAACCATCCACTCGTGTGTCTTAACAACGATCCTTCCCTTAACTTCCATCCACTCCCTGTTTACAAAACCATGTATTATTTTGGCCACTAGTGGCGCTGTTGCGAGTTTGTGGATGCTGCGCTGTATCCACATTTAGGAGAAGAAGAACAGAAGAAGAGCAGAGCTGGAGAAAGTAGCGTTTTTCAACCTGTTAATGTTTGAAGGTGAGTTTAAACTACTAAATAAGATCCGATTCCTAAACACTGTCACAACAGCAGTCATATTGTATATTTTCAACAATACGTTTGTTTACCAATAGGTTATTGGGTTTTGTTTAAAGAGACTCCAATTGAATTGATTTACCGAGTGACTGAGTTAGTTTTTTCTCAAATGTAAACTACAGTATAAGATCCCAACAATGTCACAACAGCAGTCATATTGTATATTTTCAACAATACGTTTGTTTACCAATAGGTTCTGTTTTTGGTGTCCTATCTATCTATCTGCAATGCTTTTATTTTTTACTCCGTTTATTTGATCAGGGACAGTGCATATCAATCAACAGTTATACATTTATAAATGAATACAAATTAAAAACTGTAAATATGCCAACATTAGCAGGGTTGCTAGTTTTCAGTTGTAGTCCCTGGGCTAGATGTTTAAAGCCCAACCTCCAGGTTAAACCCTACTGATCAATTATGGGTAGTTTACATCATTGGTATATAATTATATATATATCTGTACATATCTCTTACCTACTCTTACTAGTTACACTGCTGGCCAGTATGACTTACTACCATAGTGTCTTTATACCTGTATCACTGTACATATTAATACTATATCTAAATCTGTACATATCTCTTACCTACTCTTACTAGTTACACTGCTGGCCAGTATGACTTATACCATAGTGTCTTTATACCTGTATCACTGTACATATTAATACTACAACTCTGTACATACATGTAGTACTCATAGTACTAATTTATATATGTTATACCCAGTTTAACCACCTGTACAGTGTATATTACTATTTCACGTTACTGCTACATAGTCACTCTGGTTGGATGCCAAACCTCTTTTAGTTGTACTGTACTTGTGCTGCATGATGACAATACATTACAATCTGCACTGAATTAGTCACAGAATGTTTTGTGACTAGAAGGTTTACAGGGTTAACCGGCTGTTGTTTCAAGTTTCTTTAATAGTTGTCATACAGAAGTACAGAATACTTTTGTACAAAATGCTTCTTACTGTTGCGCTCCAGAGACTGTGCATGACAAGATAAGTATGAAATAAAAACATAGTAAAAATTAGAAGAAAAAAAAAAAAGAAAAGAGGTCACAGTGTTCAGTTTAGACATATGTACAATGTTCGTAGACGTAGTTACCATACAATATACAATACTGTGCAGTGTACTAATATACAATACTATATAGTGCAAGGCATAAATGGACGAGGTGCAGTTTAGGTACAATTCACAGTAGGTGTACGAGTTGTAGTGCAAATCCTTTATCAATAAATATAAAGTGTAAGTGTGTTTGTGTGATCTAAGTGTGGAGAGTGGGTGCTGCAGTGTGTTGTTTGTTTGAGTGAGTGTGTGTGTGCGTGTGGGTGTGTGTGCTGTGTGCATTTGATGGTTGTTGCATAGTGATTATTGTTCGTTTAGCGATTATTGTTCGTTTAGCAGCCTGATGGCCTGGGGATAGAAGCTCCTTCTGAGTCTTTCTGTGCTCGCCATAAGACTCCGGTATCGCTTGCCTGACGGCAGCAGTTCAAAGAGGCAGTTGTTCGGGTGGCTCGAGTCCTTAATAATTCTCTTAGCCTTCCCCTTGCACCGCTTGTTGTAAATGTTCTGGAGGGTGGGAAGCCCCCCTCTAATTGTGCGTTCGGCTGAACGTGTCACTCTTTGTAGTCTGCTACGGTCTTGTGCAGTGCTATTCCCAAACCAGGAGGTGATGTTGCCGGTCAGGATGCTCTCTATTGTACATGAGTAGAAGTTCCTAAGGATCTTCTGGCTGACTTGGAACTTCCTTAGGCGCCTGAGGAAGTAGAGGCGTTGTCGTGCCTTCTTCACAACACTGTCAATGTGTGTGGTCCATGACAAGTCCTCGGATATGTGGACTCCGAGGTACTTGAAACTGTTCACTCTCTCAACTGGTGCCCCGTCGATGCTGAGGGGGCTGTAGTCCTTGACCCCCGACCTCCTGAAGTCCACAATCATCTCTTTTGTTTTGCTGACGTTCAGGGAGAGGCAGTTCTCCTGACACCACTGTGACAGGTTCTCTACCTCTTCCAGGTAGGCCCTTTCGTCGTTGGCAGAGATCAGGCCCACCACTACTGTGTCATCAGCAAATTTGATGATGGTGTTGTTGTTCCGCTGTGCTACGCAGTCATGTGTGTACAGGGAGTAGAGGAGGGGGCTCAGAACACAGCCCTGGGGGGCCCCTATGTTGAGCGTGATGGATGAGGAGGTGCAGTTGCCGGCTCTTACCACCTGGGGTCTGCCCGTCAGGAAGTCCAGGACCCACTGGCACAGGTCATAGTTCAAGCCCAGGTCCCTGAGCTTGGCTATGAGTTTGGAGGGGACTATGGTATTGAATGCTGAGCTGTAGTCGATGAACAGCATTCTCACATAGTTCCCCTTCCTCTTGTCCAGATGTGATGCTGCTGTGTGCAGCACATGGGCTATGGCGTCCTCCGTGGACCTGTTGGGGCGATATGCAAATTGCAGAGGGTCCAGGTTGATGGGGAGGGAGGAACAGATGTAGCCCTTCACTAGCTTCTCAAAGCACTTCATGGCTATGGAGGTGAGGGCTACAGGGCGGTAGTCGTTGAGGCAAGCGGGCGTAGATTTTTTGGGTACAGGGATGATGGTGGACTTCTTCAGACAGGTGGGGATGACGGCCTGTTCCAAGGACAGGTTGAAGATGTCAGTGAAAACCGGGGCCAGTTGGTCGGCACAGACTTTTAGGACGCGGCCGGGGATGCCGTCCGGTCCTGCTGCCTTCCTGATATCCACTTTTTTAAAGATCCGTCTCACCTTGCGCGCGTCTGTGGCAGTGAAAGGGTTAACCTTCTGTGTATTGTTGAAGGTTTAGTCCACATTGTTTATTGAACAAAAATACAATATGAAGGTTGGCCTTTAAGCCAGAAACAATAGTACTGTTACATTTGTGACATACGATATGCAAATATACAGTAAGGAACCTGACGCAAACTTTGCCATCACAACCATTGAACTATTATAATAGTTAGGATCTATGGGTAACAGTACTGTATATTTGCATATCGTATATGTCACAAATGTAACGGTACTATATACCTGTATGTCATGTATGTCCCTATGTCATAAATGTCATGATGTCATGTATGTTGTGTGTGTCATAAATGTCACTATGAATTGAAAATAGGGGACCCTGATGTAAACAAGACAAACGTCTTTCTCTGGTCTGCATCCCCTTAACAATTGTGTGTATTGAGCCGTACTGTATTGTACCCATTCTGCAATCTGTTAAATAAAGTTTTCATTCATTCATTCAGTGAGATGCTGGAGAAGCAGCAGAAACAACAACAGCGGCTCCCCAAGAGGACACACAACTGGTCAGCCAAAGTCCCGGTTCCTCAGAGATGGCTCCACCATCCACTTTTTTTTTTATCAGACTGGAGCGGTGAGATACTGTACTTCTACTGCTCCACTAAGGTCTTCCAGACCTATGCAGCAGAAGGACTCGCCAATCCCAGGATGCCATTCCAGGACTTTGTTGAGACAGAGTTTTTTCAGAGGGAGTTGGAGGCCTGGAGGGATGTCTTTATTCTCCTTTATTTTATATATCAGAGGATTTTATAGTATGTCTGCACTTTATGTGCTCATTTCATAATTCATGTATTTTACATTCTACTAAAACTGAATCAAACCATAAACAAGGTGGCCCTAAAGGATGTTAGATCCTAATGTGAAAAACTGTGATTTTATATGTCTGCTCATTTGACTTATTTCTACTTTTATCTTTACGCCCCACTATCTGCTGGGTGCATACTATAACCTTATCATGTTTTGTAACAGATTACAGAAGCATATTGGAACGTGAGGTTCTGATATGAATTGATTAATATATCTGCATTATTTTATCCCACTTTATGCTTTGCTCTTGCTGCTTGTTTTACACTGATTTTATGTTTTATTTCTTACTGATGTAAAGCACTTTGAACTGCAATCCCCTGTATGAAAGGTGCTATACAAATAAAGTTATTATTATTATTATTACTGAGACACAGTTCTTTCAGATAGATAGTTTTTAAACCAGCTCAAAGCCGTTTTTCCAAGACCTATATGCAGCCAAGCCTCTGCAGTAATGCGTGATCCACAGAGTCAAACGCTTTAGACAGATCAACAAACAATGCTGCACAGTGTTTTTTCTTGTCTAGTGCTTCAATTATGTCATTTGAGACTAGCATAGTCGCTGAAGTACTATGGATCTGAAGCCTGACTGAGACTTGTTAAGAATATTATGGTCAGCTAGAAACTCTTTGTTTACAAGAGATTCAAAGACTTTGGCCATTACAGACAATCTGGAAATAGGGCGATAATTATTTAGGTCAGAGGGGTCTCCGCCCTTTAACAAGGGGAGAACCATGGCCGACTTCCATGAGCTAGGTAATTCACCAGATATGATATGAACATTTCCTGATGACGCTGCCATTTTAGCTCTAATTAAGAATGACAGTGACCTAGCTGACTATTATTTGGAAATCCAGTGGTTTGTAAACTGGTGCGACAATAACTGTCTGGTTTTAAATGTTAAGAAGACTGAGGAGATGGTGTTTGACCCCAGAGGTGTTGGTGACCACAGGCCTGTGGTCATCCACACACAGTCCTGTGCATAAATTAAGAAACATGATTTAAGTTGACAAAAACCTCTGCCGCTACAATCTAATGATAATCTAAATATGTGCAACAAGGAGAGATGGGGACAGAATTAATGAATGAAAACTTTATTTAACAGATTGCAGAATGGGTACAATACAGTACGGCTCAATACACAAAATGTTTAAGGGGATGCAGAGCAGAGAAAGACATTTGTCTTGTTTACATCAGGGTCTGCCATTTTCAATTCATAGTGACATTTATGACATACATGACATTTATGACAGGGACATACATGACATACAGGTATATAGTACTGTTACATTTGTGACATACGATATGCAAATATACAGTAAGGAACCTGACGCAAACTTTGCCATCACAACCATTGAACTATTATAATAGCTTTACTATTATAATCTAAATCTGTGCAATATTCATGTTTATTTAGTGATATTCATGTTTATTGATTCAACATAGCTGTTTATCTTTGATAATGTATGACAGGCTTTTGCCCCGACCGGGATTCGAACATGGCTGCACGAGAGCAGTTCAGCTCCTTGGACAGCGTGACAAATGCACCCATTTCATTGGCTGTCAGTCTGTTACACCTATACACGGCTGGCCCGCGCGGCGACAACATAGACCGCTGCACTAAGAGGTGAATTGACTCCTGTGTACCGTATCTATGTGTCTTTTAACCCTGTTATGGGGAAGTGAGTTTAACTCGCAGCCCGCTTACTGCCACAATCACTTCACAACACACGTCCATCGTGACTGTGGATATTACTCACGGACCTCCGTTACATATAATAATAATAATAATAATAATAATATCTTGAGACTGCGTTGCAGTGGCGGCTGGTCCATAGGGGGCGCTCGGGTGCCACCCCCCCCCCCCCCCTGGTGGAGAGAGAAGGAGAAGAAGAAATTGTTTTTTGATTTTAGATTATGGACCCCTAAAAATAAACTAAACATGTTTAAAATGAATAATTACTCAATTTAAGTATGTTTGTGTTTAAAATGCACAATAACGTTAATGTATCAAATATAAATCATTGTTTTGTGCGTGATTCATGTCACTCTCTCCTGATAGACTACATCTACCTCCAAACCTGAGTGCTAGACTTAACGCTCGCTGAGTGGGCGTCACTGCAGCCAATGTATCGTCGCAGCCAATGTAAATGGCTCAAGCAAATACATTTTGCCGATCAGGGTGTTCAAATATGATGTCTCGGGTCGCGGTTTTCTAGCGCTCGAAGCAAGCTCTGCCCCACGGTGTCACTCGTCAGTCGCCAGACAGAAAATAATTGCCGCTTGGTGGAAGAGCCAGGAGTATTTTCATTTCAGATTCAGTGAGTTAGCTTAGCTAGGCTATACTCTTGTTTAGCTGGTTCGGTAATAAGAATTGTATTCTCAGGAGTCGGAGAGATCATCACGAGATACTGTACATTCAGACAGTGTTGGATCTAACAAATGGATTTATATGGACACTTTTTATTATGGAAAGTTCAAGCCCGGACCACAAAACAAGTGAGTCTAACTGTACTGTTCTGTAGTTACTGAAACTGATTGAATATGGCAAGATTCAAGAGGTTTATTTGTCACATACATATTATAAGGCATACATTTCACTGAGGGTGGGCTGGCCGTGATGTCTCTCTCTCTCTCTCTCTCTCTCTCTCTCTCTCTCTCTCTCTCTCTCTCTCTCTCTCTCTCTCTCTCTCTCTCTCTCTCTCTCTCTCTCTCTCTCTCTCTCTCTCTCTCTCTCTCTCTCTCTCTCTCTCTCTCTCTCTCTCACACACACACACAACGCAGTACGCACGTTCCGAGACTCGCGCCACGTTATGACTTATGTCATAAGTGAATTTGTATAGAAACAACTCACCAAAATTGACTATTGCACAACTGATTTATAAAAAGAAATCTATGAAGGGGGGAATACCCTCCCCCCTTCACCCCACTCCCCCACGCCCTTCCTTCTATAAGTAGCACCGGCCACCACTGCTGCGTTGCCTGTTGAATGGGAGATTTAGATATAATAAAAAAAAACAGATAGAAGTGTTGATACGAGAACGGTTGTGTTTGCATATCACCGGAGCATTTCAAGCCTACGGTATCACCTCAATGCTAAACATGTAGCAGCTACCGTGGATGATAGAGCTAACAGGCTAATGTTAGCCCTGTTTGCTTCAGACTCTTATTCAGATGAAGAGGGGGCTAACAGTGCTCTGGTGCTCTACAGCAGTGGTTCCCAAAGTCGGGGGGCGCGAGCAGCCACGGGAGGGCCGCGAGATGATTTCCAAAAAAAAATTAAAATAAAAAAAATTGTCAGGCCACTGAACTTAGAAGCAGGCCAGGACAGTGTTTCTAGTTGTATTCTAAAATTATATTCTATTGTATTCTAAAATGTGACTATATGGTTTTATATTAACTTAATAAATAAACAAAAACGAAAAATCTACTGATTTCAACGAACATTTCAAACTAAATAACAGCACATAAAACGCTGAAAACAACCGAAGCAACAATAGTATTTTAATGAGGCTATTATTATTATCATTATTATTTTGCAACAAGTTAGCCCTCTCATAAATAGCACATATAAATGAATAACTAACTTGAACTAACTTAATAGGATTGAAGTGATATTTGGCTTAAAAAATCGGTCGCCTGAAAAAAAAAAAAAAAAAACCTGACGATGTGCATTGGGCCGCAACTCTCTGACGCCTTATTTTCTGGGTCCCGGCCTGAAAAGTTTGGGAACCCCTGCTCTACAGAACAGAGCCAACCATCTTTTCTTAGTCTGGTTTGTTCATACAGAATATTGAAAAAATAAGAGATTGAGATCAATCAAGGCGGTTTTCTTTCCAATGGAAATGTACTTGAAAGTACTGTGTTTTACCTCGAAAGTGCTTGAGTTTACAAAAGGTCCTTTGCGATATATGTTATTCCTAAAAGTGCTGCACTTTGTAAAAGATTGCATTGATCTGTTGGTCTGTGTAGTTGCTGCTTAAACCTATGTATAATGTATAAGGAGAGATTGCGGCGCAGGAATCTGGATCTGCGTCATCCGCAGAGAGGGGAATCCCGGAAGTAACAGCAAGCGGCATCCTCAACCCGTCACTCGCCGACGAGGAATTCCGGGCTGTCTGGATGTCTGGAGCAAGGTTGACGCATCACGTCTCAATGCGAGGTGGCCGGGATGCGTGTTGCTTTTTAACAGCGGAGCAGTGCAAGAATGTGACAATGTGACCATGTGAGAGCGGCAGTGTGGAAATAGGCTGTCTATTGCCATTCTCTAAGACAAAGGCTAACCTTAACCAGCTCCTTAACAGCGCCTAAACTTAACCGTTCTAACCTTAACCAACTCCGAAACAATGCCTAACCTTAACCTTAACCATGCCTAACCTTAACCTTAACCATAGAAAGAATATTTCCATTCTCTAAGACAAACTCTAACCTTAACCAGCTCCTTAACAGCGCCTAAACTTAACCGTTCTAACCTTAACCAACTCCGAAACAATGCCTAACCTTAACCTTAACCTTAACCATGCCTAACCTTAACCGGGGAAAGAATACACGCTAACATTTTTTTTTTATGGGATTCGAACTAGTCACCAACGGACCGCAGGACCGCTGCGCTGCCAGGTGAGCTGAGCTTCGAATGAAAATCATGGCGGATTAGGGCTACATAATGCCGCAAGCTCTGCGGTTGCCGCGCCTGCCGCGGGGCGTGTCGCAGCCAATCAGGGAAAATGGGGAAGCAACGGCAGCACTGCTCCGCTGTTAATAAGCAATAGGCAGCCGGGATACAGCGAGCCGGGCAAAGCAGCTCGACCGATTGGTGCGTGGAGCGAGGAACGGGAGCGTTTATAACATGTTCTTATTTCCCCGTTCCCCGCAGATGTCTGTAGCGGACGGAGTGGAGCATTTAGGTAGATGTTTAGCACTGACGGAACACACACATGCGCAGCACTAGTTCTCACACATTTCACACTTCACATGCCCGACACCCCCACTAGTTGATTAGTACGGATAAGATACACATAATTAGTTTTACACACATCTCACGTGCACACACAATGGTACCACACCTTTCATAAACACTAGGATAGAGAGAGTCATGTTGAGCAAGTTGGAGTGTGTTGTTGTGATAGAGAGAGAGAGATTCCTATTCAGAATTGTGACAGTGAGAGGTAGTAGAAGGAGAGGAGAAAGCGAGTAAGTGATTGTGTGTGTATCGACCCTGGACTGGCTGAGAATCCCCCTTGTGTTCTGACCCTGGACTGGACGACAAACCTGAATAGTGAACAATCCCCTTTTCTGGCAACGAACCTCCTGTGTGTATCGACCATTCTATTGCCTGTCATGCGCTTGTGGTGAGTGGGACATTTGGGAGGCGCAGTCTGCTGGATTTTTGTTGTTTGGTTGTTATTTGTATTTAAATAAAGTGAACAAAAGAGACCGTGTGTGTGTAAATTGCAAGTTCTTGTGGGTTTTTGGACTGTGGCGAGCCTGTATGATACACGGTTTGTTACAGTATATTCATTGATTCACTTGTATACCAAAATACATTTTAATTGAATAATTTTGCTTTTTGCATCAAATATTGATATGCGATTAATTTAGATTAATTAACTATAAAGTCTTGAATTAATTCGATTACATTTTTTAATCGAGTCCTACCACTAATAAATATATGTTCATTTGCATATATTTCCAGCACATTGGTCCACAGATTGGATCAAGCCAGTAATACATTTCTATACATCCCTAGATTATCTTTTGATGCGATAGACCTTTTGGGAAATTTTTGTTGACAGTTTAATAGTGGTTATCCCCTCTGGGAATAAAGACCTTTCTGATTCTGATTCTGATCTAATCTATCTAATCTACAGACACAGAAACAGGGCTTGGGAACAGGACTGAAACAGAGGGATATAGAGGCTGCTAGAATGCATAATCTAAAGACATGTTTAGTGGACCTCAAATACCTATTTAACTTGTTTGAAAAGGACTACAATATGGGACCTTTAAAACTATACCTGTTTCAAACCGTATCGTTCAAATGTAACAACCTCAAGAATGCTTGGTCTCTTTTAAACAAGAAGAGATGATTGTGGTCCTTCTGAGTGATAATTAAAAAATTATTATAAAATAAAAGTACAACGTCCTGGGACAATCCACATGCAACCACATTCTGCTGCAACCATCCAATCAAAGTTTGTGAGTTCCAGTATTTATATGTTGTAGGGGAGAACGGGGATAGTTGTCACACTTTTTACTCTAGTGTGAATTGCTCATCATCAAAACATCTTTCAATAGTAATTCCTACATTAAATTGAAGCTTAAGATGTTGGCTTGAAATGTGTATCCCTCTCATTTTCCAACGTATTGTAACAAAGAGTTAATCACCTATCAAAGACACTCTGACATATTGTGACAACCAACCCCATCATGGGGATGGTTGTCACACACTATGGGGTTGGTTGTCACCATGTGTTTTAATGGGAGAAATCTTAAAAATAAGACAAGAAGGCAGAACAAAATTTGAAAGTTTAATTGCATTCACAAGTTGACAAATACATAACTTAATGCATATTAACATGAACATAAACAGGAAACACATCTTTAGGCCATCCTATATAACAAAATAAGAACACAATAAATCTGCCTATTTAGCCTACACAACATGTGACAACCAACCCCAAAGAAAATGTGATGACCAACCCCAACTGGAATGTCTTGATAGCATCAAGGCTAACAGCCATCTAACAACTAGTTAGCTAACGTCACGGTGACCAAATGCGTCCAAATTTGTATAGGATTCTATCACATTTGCATAACAATAGCGAATATTACTTACCTTGCACCGTTTGCATTGAGGTTTTTTACAAATTAACAATGTTTTATTTGTCCTATATATGCGGATAACATTTAAAATCTTAAATTGTACCATTTTGGTTCCCTTTAGACAACAAACATAATGCTAATGATGCACTTTAATTAAGATAATTAGTTTACCATTCACGGTCACTCATAGTTTAACGCTCCCGTGTTCAGATCGCGTTTTCATCACCTTTACTGACCTGCTGACCTGTGAACTGCGAAAAAAGGTCTTGGAATTTGGAGTTCTTTTGTTTTAACCTGTTTTCATCCTTTTAAATCAATGCTGCCATCTACTGTCAATAGTAAGGTAGTGTATAACGTCAGAGTTGCTTTGTCTACCATCACCCCAGACTTTGAGACTCTTGTCAGGAGCAAACAACATCCCCATTTTATTTGTCTAACAAACAAATATTTATCACAATCACTTGTCACATTAACATTTGTGAGTACATGTGTTTTTGAAAAATATGACAAATTTAACACAACAGCCAGCACTTCATAACATTTTATAAACAATATATATATATAACAATATAATAAGCATATAACTGAGAACAATGGGTCTCATTCCCGAACGAAGTTACGACAAAATATTTCGTCTTAGATTTCGGCCCATTTAAGACATATTAGGGCTGGGAGTGGGAGTCTCCAAACTTTCCTGAGATCTTATTTGATCGTGGCTGAGAGAAGATTTAAGAGTGCTGAGGAGCACACTTAAATATGCTCTCAGCCCACGATCAAATCTCATGATTGATTGACTAATTTAAAATGTTATTATAACTTGACAGACTGTGTTCTCATAGTGATTCCTTCACGTCAACGCTACAGGCCTCCTTGGAATTAATTACTTAATCATAATTAAAATAAATATGACAATATTTGTACGATAAGAAATTACGCATTTGATGTCGGAAAAATAAATAATATGGATTCATCTGATCACAGGGCAGCTGGATTAACCATATCTGAACCAGCTATTTTGGACAAATGTATAATTACTTTAATTACTCAGATATTCAAACACAATTGTGAAATGATTGAAAATAATAATAATGTAATGCCTTCTGTGGAATTTGTATTTCTTATTTGTTACACATCTGGTAATACAATGGGACAGACCTTTGTTTGATTGATTGATTGAAAACTTTATTAACAGATTGCAGAATGGGTACAGTACAGTACAGCTCAATTACATAAGGGGATGCAGACCAGAGAAAGAATTTCGTCTTGTTTACATCAGGGTCCCCCATTTTCAATTCATCATAACATATATGACACACACGACACAGATAGACAGTACTGCTACATCTATACATTTATGACATACCAGATTTGCAAATACAGTACTGTTTGTGATACAAAAAGAGTCCAGAAAAGAGAGTACATTTGACGTAGAAACTGTTGGAGGAGGTTGGGTAGGAGGGGTGGGTGGGTGATAGACTTACACTGTACAAGCAAAACTGTACATTGGAATATTGACAAAACCATACTTGGTCATTTACTGTACATTGGAGGGGGTTGATATAGCTATAAACCTGCATTCCTTCGAATATATCATTAATCAATTAAACGTATATTGAAATACACTATATAGCCTATACACCAACACTGAAATGACAGTGGATAAATAAATAAGAACTAAAGCTAATCGGTGGAAATAGACTGCATTAATATTCCATAACAAGTCTTGTGTGCGCCTACGAATGAACAGTAGCCTATAGGCTTAATTATGGAATAATAAGCCATACTGTGTTCATTCATTACGCCCGCTGTAGGCTATATATATTATGTCATTCATTCATATACAGTACTGCGCGCGCGCGTGTGTGTGTGTGTGTGTGCGCTCGCGCTGCGGCATGTGTGTACCGCGAGCTGTATATGATGCCAATACATTAAGCTAATCTAGTTTTGATGGGCGCAAGCGTGATTACGAAACCTAGCCGCATTTCTCTGAGACGCTCTCTGATTGGCACTGACTGACGCTAGGTTTCGTAATCACGCGGCTCGCAAGACTCGCAAAGCACTTCCGCCATTCCATTTCACACAGCTGCGTCACCAGTTGCCTGATAAGGAGCTATGGAGGCGTTGTTTTGTATGCAAATGAGCTGAACGTGAACGCGCTTTCGAGTTTAAGACAGAATGCCATTCTCCAAGCAGATATCAGATAATATAATTTGTGCGACCTTTTCAGCCACTTAAGACATATTACCAGCACGTTCAGGACTCAGAGTGTACTTGTCATAGATTATGTCTCAGTGGTTCCAAGATAAGTCTTCCAGAATATATATTTGAAAAAATTTCGGGAATGAGACCCAATATCAACTATACGATATCAACTATTTACAGCACACGATACATATTTATACTCATTCATACACTCATTCATCCAAACACCAGTAACACCAGAAACTAGCATCTTCGTCCTCCTCCTCCCACGGACACACATGGTGTGGAACCATTTGTGACAGTTGTCACACTGGACCCACAACACCAAACCCTCAGAGTCCACAGGGGGGTTCGCCTTTTTACATCGTCCACACCGCCAGGTCCCCAGCTTCTGCCTCTTGGTGGAGTGACCTTGCAGTTAAAAAGAAAAGTATTATGACACTGCTTGAATACAATATACCAATAATAAATATGAATTACTATCTATATAGTACTTTTCACACATGGACCACAGTTCAAAGTGCCCCACAGCAATTCGGATAAAATAGGCACATTTTAAAGTAAAATAATATGAACTTTATTATTATTGTACGACTGACGACTTAGTTTATTTTATTTTATTTATTTAGCACATTATTTAAAAAAAAACAGTGCTAGGAGGGAACTTATGTGAGTGATTTATGATGAAATTAAATTAGATTTGAATAGTTTTTTTGAATATGGATAAGGAGGTTGTTGACCTCAATGATGAATTTAGAGTGTTCCAGAGTTTAGGACCTCTAAAGCTAATGTTGAATTGATGGCTAGTTGTCCGACAGAAAGGTAAGTGGAGTTTATTGCTATGGTTTGTTGGATATGAGTGAAATTCT
>NC_140167.1:129295116-129508008 GCF_963971535.1 Notolepis coatsorum
TACAAATCGCCTCTGCCAGTCCTTCGTGCAACACACTACAAATCGCCTTTGGCAGTCCTTCGTGCAACACACTACAAATTGCCTCTGTCAGTCCTTCGTGCCAGTAGCCATCAGGCTCCACAACTGTTGGCACGGACTGCTGCCAATAGTTGGAGAACTAATGGCTGGAGAACTTGATAACTGAATCAGGATATACTGCCTGATTATTATTTATTATTATCATTATTTCTCCCTTCCTGTACCTCCAGGGAAGAAATACTTGACTTAAATGTTTGCTAATGCATAGTTGACAGGAAATACATTTGGGTCCAAACTGTTCCCCTAGCAACAGAGTTCCAGTGAAACTGTCTTATAGTTGCGGTGGAACTCTGTTGAAGCTATAGGTAGCGGCTCTGCTACTGCTCAGATAAAACCCTTGAGGGTCAGAACTAAATGGATCTGACCTGAGCTGAGGTGTACTGCCGACCCTGTGCACACATCTATCATTATTGCAGGAACTGCATGGGCGTTTGGAATAGGGCAGTCTGACTATGGTTCCAAACTAAAAATATATATATTTATGTGTTGTATTTTATTTAGTTTATTTAGTTTAGTGGGACTATGTTTAATTTCATCTGCACCACTTGCTACTCCTGTTGTGTATTGTACAATACTATATAATACTATAATAATTTTTTGGTCAAACTTCACCCAAGTCAAAAATATGTATATTTTCTCATACTGATATTAGTATTATATAGTGTGGTAAATGTTTACACAAGTATATTTCTACCCATACTGTATGTACTTTTTTTAGAGTAAAAAATATATAGACCACCGCAACACTTCCCGTATTCTGAAATCATGGGGGAGAGAGCGGGGGGAGAAAATGAATGAATGTGCATGGATGAGAGCCTTGACATTAAGTGGTTGTAGCTACGGCTGTGGGGGTGCTGGAGACATGATCCAATAGACTTGTACAGTATACGCCTGAGTCTCCTGAACATGGAGCGACAAATCCCAAGTCAATCGGCACTTTCTCGGCCAAGCTATAGTCACTTTTCCGCACCTACTCCCGAACTATGCATGCACAAATTGCCCACGGAGTCTCTGGATTGTCCAGAGATCTAGGTTTATCAACCTCTAATGTATAACCTTTCTCTTGTCATACAACCTCTAATGTATAACCATTCTCTTGTCATACAACCTCAAGTTTCAAGTTTCTTTAATAGTTGTCATACAGAAGTACAGAATACTTTTATACAAAATGCTTCTTTCTGTTACGCTCCAGAGACTGTGCTAGACAAAAGATATGTATGAAATAAAATTAAATAGTATAGCATGTAAAAATAGAAGTAAAAATAGAAGTCACGTACGTAGACACAGTGTTCAGTATATACATATGTACAATGTTCGATGCAGAATAGAAGTAACTGAGTTACCATACAATATACAATATACTATACAATATACTAATATACAATACTATATAGTGCAAAGCAGAAATGGGATGAGGTACAATTTAGGTACAATTTACAGTAAGGTGTACTGAGGTATGGGTTGTAGTGCAAATCCTTTACCAATAAATATAAAGTGTGTTTAGGTGTTCTAAAGTGTGGAGAGTGGGTGCTGCAGTGTGTTGTTTGTTTAATGTGAGTGTGTGGATGTGTGTGTTGTGAGTGCATTTGATGGTTGTTGCATAGTGTTATTGTTCGTTGAGCAACCTGATGGCCTGGGGATAGTATAATGTATAATAATGTATAACCATTCTCTTGTCATACAACCTCTAATGTAGACCTTTTCTCTTGTCATACAACCTCTAATAGTCTAATGTATAACCATTCTCTTGTCATACAACCTCTAATGTATAACCTCTCTTGTCATACAACCTCTTATGTATAACCTTTCTCTTGTCATACAACCTCTAATGTATCATCTTTATCTTGTAATTTTCTTCTCTTATATGCCCCCCCCCCCCCCCGTCTGTTATATTTGTTTACATGCCACTGAATTAAATTATGGTGGTTTTTAAATTCTAATACATACAATTAAGGCCAGCAGCGTGGTTGGGGTGGAGCTGGACTCTCTAGCGAGGGTGGCGGAGAGGAGGAGCCTTGCTAAGCTCCAGGCCATCAGGGAAAACCCCACCCACCCACTATACACAGACTTGGCTGACAGGAGGAGCATGTTCAGTGCTAGGCTCACACTACCCAAATGCAGCACTGAACGGCACAGGAAGTCCTTCATTCCAACAGCCATCAGACTATACAATGCATCACTGTGCCTCACTGCATCACTGAGCACAGAGCGGCAGCTCAATAGTGGCACGAGGCCGCGACTGCCTCCAGGCTCCAAAACAGGGGGCAGCGACGGCTGCCAGACATTGACCTTGGATTAATAGGAACCCAAGGAGGACAATACACTACCTGAAGCATACTGCACCTTATGTGACACTGTGAATATATATTTCATTTAGTTAGATAGTTAAATCATATTGACCAAATTGTTTACACTGCTGTGTTGTTTTTTACTACCTGTACCCCCCATGCCCTTCCCCCATGCTCAGTATATTTTTACTGTATTTATTTCTTTATATTTTATTTCATTTTTATTCTATTTACTCTAATCTTATCCTAGGCAACTTGATTGATTTGTGTTATTATTCTAATTCGTGACCTGTCCTGTCTTGTCTAAATGTTTAAATGTTGAGCGATTTGCAGTGTCAAATTTCCCATGGGATAATAAAAGTATTTCTATTCTATTCTATTCTAATTGATTGTAATTCATTTATAAAATTATTATAATATGTATTATGGGCGGTCAGGTGGCGTAACGGAGATTGCGTTCGTCACCAACCCTGGAGCGGCTGGATTCGCCTGTTAGAATCCAGCTCACAGCTCCGGGGTTGTCACCAGCTTGGCTGGCCATTCACACTAATACAATTGGCAGTATTAGAGGGTGGGAGAAGCTGGCGGGCTGGGTCCGGGTCATTGTAAACAGCGACTCCTACAGTTCGGTTGGGGCGCCTGCTAAGCGCGGATAGGATCTAAGTGGGATAGTGTGATCCTTCCACACGCTACGCCCTCTCAGTGAGAATCTGCGCTGCCAGGTGAAAAGAAGCGGTTGATTGGCTGGACGTGTGTCGGAGGAAGCACGTGGTAGCCTCCACTCTCCCAGACCGACTGTGGGGGGTAAGTGCGCAGCGACCAGGAAGGGGATTGGGAATTGGCATAACGACTAACAGTGGGATGGGAGAAAAATCGGAGGAAAAAGGAGGGGGAAAAAGATCAATAAAAAAAAATATATATGTATTATGAATCATAATAATAGGCTATAGTTTATTAGCATACCATTTATAATGCTATTGCAAGTGTATTTAAAACGCTGACATTAAGTACAAACTAGAAAGGTGTGCTCAGTAAAGAACCATTTCTTTACTAGTAGTTTGTTAGGCAGGGCTTATGTGGAGGGGACAGAGCAAACATACATTCAAAGTATAGAGGAAATTGTAAATGAGTTTAATGAGTATTTAGTTAATGTAGGCCCAAATTTGGCTAATGAAATTGACCTCCCTACAGATGGTGAAACTTATTCTGATTCACCATCAAACAGCAACTCAATGTTCCTTGGTGGTGTTTGTGAGAGTGATGTGCTAGAAGTGGTTAGAAAGTTTAAGAAAAAGAAATCCACTGATAGTAATACTATTGACATGTCAACTATAAAAGAAGTCTTTGACTCTGTCCTCAAACCATTCACTTATATATGTAACAAATCCTTTTTGACTGGTATTTTTCCTGATGAAATGAAAATGGCCAAGGTGGTTCCAATCTTTAAAAGTAGTGACATACATACTATATCAAATTATAGACCTATATCATTGCTACCTCAATTTTCAAAGATACTCGAAAAATTATTTGTAAATAGACTTGATGGCTTTATTGAAAAATATGGATTATTGAGTGACCATCAATATGGTTTTAGGAGCAATAGATCAACATCCTTAGCAGTAATAGATTTTGTGGAAAATATATCAAAAGCAAATAATGAAAAACAACCCTCAATAGGTGTATTTATTGACTTACGTAAAGCATTTGACACAATTGATCATTCCCTGCTTTTACAAAAAATGGAAGGGTATGGAATAAGAGGTGTCACTCATCATTGGTTAAGAAGTTATCTAGATAATAGGTTTTAATATGTAAATATTAATAATACAGAATCATATCTTAGAAGAGTAACGTTAGGTTATAACTATAACCAAGTTCTGTTAATAGTGGTGACGCTCGGCGTCACTCATGCACTATCCCCGCATGTGCACGCGCACTGAATAAAGACCACAATGTACCTTTATATCCCAATATTTGTCTGACCACACCCCTATCAGCTTCCCATATAAGCAGGGGTGGGGCCACCCCCTCGCCTCCTTCCCAAGCTTTCACCACAAGGCGAGATCAAGGGCTGCAGCGGCGTCACCACTATTAACAGAACTTGGTTATAGTTATAACCTAACGTTCTGTGACATAGTGGCTCCGCTCGGCTTCACTCATGCACAAGGGAGGCCGAGCGGGAGCCACCGGCCGACAAATACACCCCGCTGAAGGCCCCCCACAACCATCAGAACAGGGAGGGCACCCCCCCTATTGGAGGTTTCCCGGGAGGGCGACGGACCCGACCGTGCGAAGAGGCACTCAAGCAACTCAACGCACAGGGTGAGCAGACCGTGGCCTGACCCCACGACTACACACACGCACAACCCGCATGCCACCCCGGGAACGAACGGAGGGAACAACCTCGTTACTGCCCCCAGAATCACGGGGTCAAGGGCAAACCCAACCCCGTGGCAAGGCCGTAGCAGAGCGCGAAGGAAGGCCCAGACCCACCAAAGGGACTGGACCCCCTGGAACGGGGGCCCGGAGAAGTCCATGATGCCAGCATCAAGACCCCACCAGGTGGGCACTTAGTGACCCCGCCCCACACATCGCCAGCGTATTCGGACAAAGGCCCCTCAGCCGAGCGGGCCCTGTCCCCCCAATAGTACACCGCCTGGCACACTGACCCTGCAGAACAGGCAGTCAGCATGGCCGTAAGCACACAAAAAAGGTTAACCAACGGAAGCAGGCAGCGCACCAGGGAAAAAACCAGGCAACAGGCTGTGACCTGAGCCTGGAGCACTGCGGACGAGACAGGCGCCAAAGGAGTCAGCTGAAAACAGCCGCCCCGGCGGAAAGGGCATATGCTGGCGTTGTTGCATGACCAAGCCTCCCATTTAAAAAAAACCCACCCAGAGGGGTTGAGGCAGAGAAGGCTGACACGATTGGCAGACGTCATGAACGTGCAGGGGCACCCTAAACCGGGTAACCCGGGAGTTGACACTGCTCCAACACACCAGGGAATCAACCACCTTGGTGTTACCCAATGCGGTGGTTGTTCCTATAACCCCTCAAGAAAAAACTCCAAAACACACCTGCGTGTATACACCGGCTATACCGCAGTACAAGTGTTTCAGTTTTCAAAAAAGGGTTAATCCAGGCCTACGGGTCGACGAAACATTACTTTGGACCGGGCCCGGCGATACGGGAAGCACAGGGTCACCAGAGGAGGTCAAAGACCACCCCAACAGGCCCCTCTTCGCCATGTGTGAGAGAGGAGCGAAAATAATGGAGAACCAGCCCCAAGCACACCGTACTTGGTATTCCCAGGCGGTCTCCCAACCAAGTACTAACCAGGACCAACCTGCGTAGCGGCCGAGATCTGACGAGATCGAGCGTGTACAGGTTGGCATGGCCGTAAGCCATTACGACAGTGCAGAGTACAAAATGTACCCAACCAGGGTCTCCATAGCGCTTAACCCTGTGACACCCGGACCGACCTGGCATTTTCCCCCTGAAAAAGCCCAAGTCCATCAGGGTACCAGAACAGCAGATCTGCATCCCCGGCGGACAACGGGTTTAACTGATCCGGACCAGCGTGACCAGAACCAGTCCCGTGCCCTAACCACGCCGACATGCCTACTCCAGGAGAAGGGGCAGATATGCGTGTTGATCTTAAACATGAAAAAAAGGTGCCACCCAGACGTTCGGGGCGAACCGCGCCCGGTGGCCCACCCCCAGGGCATGAGACCCCTCTACATATGTTCAGATCCATTCCGTCATCATCCCCCAGATATGAACGAGAATCCGTCGACAACCAAAACAGGTCGTCGGAAGAGGAAAAACCTCCATCCCAGTTGCTTTATAAAAACGCTGTTTTAACCTCAAGCAACCAAGGCGTGCCAGTCATTCGCCTGATTACAGAACACCCCGAGCTAGCACTATACGTGCGTCGGGACACAACCACATCAATGAACAGGCTATTTAGACCTGTCCTTGAATCCCCAAGGCGCCCAGGGGAACGACAAGAGGGGTGTGATGCTTCCTAACTCCAACTCTTCTTAATAGAAAAGAAGGAAGCACCAACAGCATGTATCCCAGTCTACACAGCCGGGGGTAAAATTTTTCACATTTTTACATCCCACCACCCTCCCATAGGGAGGAGACGGAAATCCCCAGAGAGACTTCCCACGCGAGCTGTACAGATTGAAAAGAATATATTGCACCTTGAGCCATGTAAAAGTTTGGTTTTAGGGCTCTCCGAGGAGGAGGCACTGAACCCATACACACTCAATAATCGAATTGAATCGAATACACACACAATAGAGTAGGACTCCTTCTTGAGGTTCCACTCACCTTGACAATCTGAGGAGGAGGCTCTGTACTCTGAGGAGGCTCCCTCACATGGAAGGAGAGTCCCAACTCACAGAAGGCCCGAATAGGAGCTTCGTGAGGAGGAGCCCTGACCACCCCCCGAAACAGATCCATCATAAGGACCTGAACAGCACACGGAAGTCCTACCAACAGAGACGCGCACAGTGACGTACTCTATGGCGGGGGAATTTCTGCGGTGCACACGCCCAATATTCCAGGGCGTGGGACCAGGAACCCCCCCCCCCCCCCCCTCACCCTGTAACGTGCCGAACCGCAACGTGACAGGAACCTTGAAGGACAGGTGGGTTTACCCCTGACCAACAGAAAAAAGGGGGAGAAAAGGTTACCAGTTCACCCCTTTACGACCCCACACCCATGATACGATGTAATGACAAAAAAGAGTATGACGCAGTCATAGTCAGCTCCATGAAACGTCTAACAGCTTCACACAGCGCATGTGCCAACCTGCTATCTGATTTTTACTAAGGAAAAAACACAGAATAGAGAGGGCCCTCTCAAGAGCCCCGGTATCAAACTTCCAGACACTCCAGTGACAAAGACAATATCGCCGTATTTTCTCGAAAATAGTGAGAGAAAATAAAGATATGATGTCAACGTATCTCTTGTTTTCCAACTCTTCTCCTACCATCACATCACGTCAAGTGGGGATCTCCGAGGCACTACCTTGTGGTGAAAGCGAGAAGGAGGCGAGGGGGTGGCCCCACCCCTGCTTATATGGGAAGCTGATAGGGGTGTGGTCAGACAAATATTGGGATATAAAGGTACATTGTGGTCTTTATTCAGTGCGCGTGCACATGCGGGGATAGTGCATGAGTGACGCCGAGCGGAGCCACTATGTCACAGGGTTCCGTATTGGGACCCAAGTTATTTATACTTTATTTAAATGATATTTTTACAGTATCGAATATTTTGAAAATTGTTACATTTGCTGATGATACTAATTTACTTTGTTCAGGGGAGGTCATAAAAGAATGATTGAAAACAGTAGAAAGGGAATTGATAAAGTTAAAGAAATTGTTTGATAGGAATAAGTTGTCTCTTAATGAAAACAAAACTAAATGTATGGTATTTGGTGGTGTTCCTACCGACTGTGAAATTAAACTGAATTTAAATGGAACCAAAATTGAAAGAGTATATGAAACAAAATTCTTAGGTGTGATTATAGATCACAAACTCTGTTGGAAGCCACATATACAATATATCAAAGGTAAATTAGCCAAATCTGTTGGCATTCTGTACAAAACAAGGGAGCTGTTAAACCAGAAATGTTTGCATATTGTATTTTTCACTTGTGGTGCCATACTGTACATGTCATATTGTGTTGAGGTCTGGGGGAATGTTTATAAAACAAATATAGATCATATTATTAAACTACAGAAAAGAGCTATTAGAATAATAAATAAAGCTAGTTATCTTGAATCGACAAAAACTATTATTCATAAAGTCCTGCACATTAAAATGTGTAGATATGGTTTACATAAAAACCTTGGAGATCATTTTTCGTGCTAAGAGTAAGAACCTACCAGCTTGTATTCAATGTCTCTTTCAACCAAGAGAAGGAAAGTATAATTTAAGAGGGTTGTGTATTCTTAAAACATATAAAAAGGTAAGAACTCATGTAAAAGCTAGATGTGTTTAAATTTTGGGAGTTAAATTGTGGAATAGTCTTAGTGACGGGTTGAAGTTGTGTACCTCTCAGGGGAGATTTAAAAAGGCCCTGAAGGATAAAATAATTCAGGAGTACAGTTTTGAGTAAAACATCAAACATTTATTTTCTCTTTTCTTTTTTCTCTTAAAGAAAAAGAAAAAAAAGTATATCTTGCAGCATATTTTAAAAATGTCTTTCTTATATTAAAGTATATTTAGTTTTTAAGAATTGTAAAGGATAGGCAAAAATAAGCATGTGCTTCAGCCTATTCCTTTTTTCGGTCATTGAGTTTGGATTTTGTGTGTGAGCTTACTTTGAATATGTACATTTGTGATTTTTTCTTTTTTTCTTTTCCTTTTGAAAGTCCACACATGTGTGTTTTTGATTTATCTGTAAACAAAGACAGAAAATAAAACCATTCATTCATTCATTCATTCATTCATTCATTCATTCATTCATTCATTCATTCATTCATTCATTCATTCATTCATTCATTCATTCATTCATTCATTCATTCATAAACTATTCATTCATTCATTCACATACAGTAGAGTAGAACAATGAAAGCAGTACTACTATATACAATACACACACAGACACACTGAGTACTACAGTATACTATATACTCGGCATACATGTACTATACACACTGAGCACTACTATGTACAGTATTATACACACTGAGTACTACTATGCATAGTATTATACACACTGAGTACTACTATGGACTATACACACTGAACACTACTATGTAATATACACACTGAATAATACTATGTACTATATAAATTGAGTATGACAAACCATTGTGATAATGATCATATTGATGAGAGATTACAAGATAAAGGAGAGATAATAAACTATTGATTTGTTTTTGGTACAGTGTATAATGATTACGCCTACATCTGCTTGAATCTGCTGACATGCTGGGCAATGGCCTCTTCCGTGTCTAGCTGTGTTTACTGGGATCTCAAGACGTCTGGGACTTGTATCTCATCCATAATGCTGCTGTATTTGGCTAGATTGGAGATGGCCTCAAAGAGGAGATTCATCAGTGTGCTTACATAGCCTGATGGAGTGACAACATAATGCTCTTAGAAGAGAAATAGAAAGACTGATAAATGCCATACAAGTATGTAGTCTGTATGTAGTAATAGGAATAGGTGTGATCTTCAGTTTGTGGACAGTGTGCCTTCCTTTCTTTGCGTTGGGGAAACTAATTCTGTCAGATATCATGCCTTGGTCATTGCTTGTTGCTTGCTGTCTGTATTTTCATTGTAGTGTAAGCCAGCAAGGTAAAGTCTGGGGCAGAAACACCCCAAAAAACACCAACAAACAAAACAAGAGTGCCCGACTGACCAATGCCTGAAATTGCAACATTCCATTATATATTTTACTGGCCCTTTCCCCCATAAACACTGTATATGCCACCTGCAAAGCATGCCTTTGAAGGTGATTGCCACTGACTTCCGGGGAAAAACGCAAGCTGTGGAACCCCTCATCAGAAGACGGTTGGTAGTCTGGTCCGAGCATGCCGTTTACAGGTCATAATCCTCTCCAACCTGTAGACAACTTGTGTACCTACAAGGCCTAAAAGGGCTAAGTGTGACATGATAAGAGTCAATTAATCAAAACGATACATGGAAATGGACCCAGGAGTAGTCGCAATTGACCTATCTCAAGCCATGACCTCTTCTATTAATCCTCCAATCACAACTGTTGCTCTGACAAACAGTTGTAATTGGGGGATCAAGAAAAGAGGGTGGGGCTTGAGATAGGTTAATTGAACTACATTTTGAAAGACTTTGATTCTTCAAAGTTATTCAACCTCTTAACTCTTTAACAGCCATACCCGAGTATAGTCGGGTTATCTCGTCATGCGTTGAGTGCCAAAAACCAGGTTTACTCAGGTTTTGATCCTTTGATCTTTTCCTTTGATCCCGTTCTATACGGTCAGCCGGAGCAATCTAGGTGTCTATGATTCATCTACCTATGTTGGAATTGCAATGACGATCGAATATCACCAGGTGGCAGTATCGCCTACCGTTGAACTGGAATGGCTTGGTGTGGATACATGTTTTCCTTTTTTTTCTTTTTTGGCAAGGGCTCCTCCTCCTGCCTGAACAGAGATACACAGCGATCGCCTAGAAATGTTGTTGCATGATGCATATTTCCCATATAAACGGGTATAGACATATACACTGGTAATCGCGATGGCGATGCGATCACTTGGAATTATTCTTTTTGGAATACCTTCTGGCTAAGGTAAGGTATATTCTATGTCTATTTTACCGAACCTGAAACATGTTTTTGTAACGATCACAGTTTTGTGTTTTACCGGACGTAAAACATGCTTGACAAACACGATCACAGTTTTGAGTTAAAACAATGCCTGTAAAATGAGCCATACTATTGTCTCCATAACTATAATACAGAACACACGATGGGTCTGCAAACATCGCTAAAATGGTCATTAACGCTGGAGCCAAACAGTGCAGATGGCGAAAGCTAGTGGCCGTGAATGAGTTAACCTCCTATATTTTCAGAAAATGTGCCTAAAAGTACATACCCAAGTAAATGGAAGATTGCTCCACTTGCATGTTCCTGGTATCAGGGAATATATTCCCAGTGTCAGAAATAGTGTGTCTGTTATTTATATTTTCCATCTTTGACTGTGAATAACACCATGCTAACATTGACCAGACGTGAAATTGCCACTGAGTTCATTCAGTGTAACGCTTCTCCCGGTCCTGCTGGACCAGACTGCAACCCTCCTCCCGGTTCGGCTGGTCCAGGATTCGGACCTTCACAACTCCCCTTCAGACTCCCCTTCAATAACAATACACCACTGCACACTACAACACTGCCACCTGGTGGACTGATCCAGATGTGGCAGATCTGTCATCAGCTCACTCACCTGTTGAACATTATTTGCCTCCACTTATGTTTTGTATATTTGTTGTCTTTGTTGTCTGTATTATTTCCACTGTGTTAGACTTGTGTCCCTACTGTCTGTGTTTTGTAAATGTGTTTTAGTCTTGTATGTCTCAGTTTGTACATTCACTATAGTTATTCCCCTGTGTGTTCAGTCTTCTGTTAGTTCTGTCTACCACACCTGTGTCCTGTTAGCAATCACCCTCTGTCTCTAATTAGTGTTTGAATTTAGGTGTTGTGGGCCCAGCATACACTTGCTGGGTCATTGTTTCATGTTACCTGTGTGTACGTGTGTCAGTCGTGTTCCTTTGTTCGCTGTCTTTGAGTAAACCTTGTTTATCATCACAACGCCATCTCCTGCCTGCTCAATTCAAGCTCTCGTGATCGTGCTTCATCTGCAACTGGGTTCCATTCATCATGCCACCAAAGCGCATTCGTAACAATTCAGCACCTTCTTGGGATCAAGTGTAAATTTTTTCCATCCGGACACATGCCATTTGAAAAAATTAATATAGGATATATCAGGCCTATAAATTAGCTTATTATGGCCAAGTCATACATACAGATGCAGCACTGAAAATTCAAACCACTTCTGCTGCTGGTCTGCTGCTCCTCTGCCACTATAGAACTAGCACTCAGGTGTTATATTTCGGGGGATGGTGGCTAGCTCCCAAAGTGAACAAAGGGAGGGTACTTAACCCAGGGCTATGTTCTGAGCCCCCTCCTCTACTCCCTGTACACACATGACTGCGTAGCACAGCGGAACAACAACACCATCATCAAATTTGCTGATGACACAGTAGTGGTGGGCCTGATCTCTGCCAACGACGAAAGGGCCTACCTGGAAGAGGTAGAGAACCTGTCACAGTGGTGTCAGGAGAACTGCCTCTCCCTGAACGTCAGCAAAACAAAAGAGATGATTGTGGACTTCAGGAGGTCGGGGGTCAAGGACTACAGCCCCCTCAGCATCGACGGGGCACCGGTTGAGAGAGTGAACAGTTTCAAGTACCTCGGAGCCCACATATCCGAGGACTTGACATGGACCACACACATTGACAGTGTTGTGAAGAAGGCACGACAACGCCTCTACTTCCTCAGGCGCCTAAGGAAGTTCCAAGTCAGTCAGAAGATCCTTAGGAACTTCTACTCATGTACAATAGAGAGCATCCTGACCGGCAACATCACCTCCTGGTTTGGGAATAGCACTGCACAAGACCGTAGCAGACTACAACGAGTGACACGTTCAGCCGAACGCACAATTGGAGGGGGGCTTCCCACCCTCCAGAACATTTACATCAAGCGGTGCAAGGGGAAGGCTAAGAGAATTATTAAGGACTCGAGCCACCCGAACAACTGCCTCTTTGAACTGCTGCGGTCAGGCAAGCGATACCGGAGTCTTAAGGCGAGCACAGAAAGACTCAGAAGAAGCTTCTATCCCCAGGCCATCAGGCTGCTAAACGAACAATAATCGCTAAACGAACAATAATCACTATGCAACAACCATCAAATGCACACAGCACACACACCCACACGCACACACTTACTCAAACAAACAACACACTGCAGCACCCACTCTCCACACTTTAGATCACACAAACACACTTACACTTTATATTTATTGATAAAGGATTTGCACTACAACTCGTACACCTACTGTGAATTGTACCTAAATTGCACCTCGTCCCATTTCTCCATTTCTGCCTTGCACTATATAGTATTGTATATTAGTACACTGCACAGTATTGTATATTGTATGGTAACTACGTCTATTCTGCATCGAACATTGTACATATGTCTAAACTGAACACTGTGACCTCTTTTTTTACTTCTAATTTTACTATGTTTTTATTTCATACTTATCTTGTCTTGCACAGTCTCTGGAGCGCAACAGTAAGAAGCATTTTGTACAAAAGTATTCTGTACTTCTGTATGACAACTATTAAAGAAACTTGAAACTTGAACTTGAAGTGCTGCCCCAGGGAGGGGGTCGGGGGCTACTGCCCTCAGACCACCAAGATAATTTGTATATGGGCAGTCTGACTTGGGGTACTGCGCATATATTAGTGTTAAAAAAACACTAATATATATATTTTAATATATTAAAAAAAGCTAAGGAATCGGATGGAGCTGGGGCGTTTGGGACGAATAAAAATGTAAGTTGAAAATCTCCCCAGCCTGCAGGCGGCTGTGTGGCGCAGCAGAGATTGCGCCCGTCACCAATGCAAGAGACTCCGGTCTCGAATCCGGGTGTCAGCATTGCCTCCGGCTTTGGCCAGTCGTCATACTATCTCAATTGGCAGAGGTAGCGGGTGGAAGTTGATGGGTGGGGATTGGACGTTGTGGACAGCGACTCCTACAGGTCGGTTGGGCGACACCTGCACAGCAGAGACAGGAATTAGCAGGGGTAGTGTGAGCCTCCCATGCGTTACACCTCGCCACTGAGAGTCCGCGCTGTCTGGTGAAAAGATGCGACAGGCGTAGATGCAAGGCTTCTATCCTCCCTACGACCGACCAGTGGGAGGCATAGTCGAGCAACGTTTAAGACAGTGGCGTTGCGCAACACGTCGGGGCCCCCCCGCAGCTCAGACCATGAGGCCATATTCGGTTGCAAAAAGGTGTCCCACGGTCTCCTCTATGGCCGTGAATATTTTCACGCGGATCGGAATCACGGCGCGCCCGTGGGACACTTTTCCGTTTCGGCGACTTTATTCCACGCTTTCAGCTTTCCTTTTCTAAGCATTTGCGGGGCTACATGTGAATGAGTAATAGTTGCGGGACGCCCAGATGTACCCACGGTAGAAAGCTCGCGTGGATCCTATAATAGGCTCACTTAATACAGCGTTTTTAAAATCACGCGAAATTTTCAGGGTCGCGAGCCGACCTTTTCCCCTCGTTTACGATGATGGAAGTGATTTAGGAAAAGCTTCGGCACGCCGAGAGGTACCTGTGGATTTAATCTCGCGAGGATCGGGGCAATATTCGGCCCGTGGGAGCACTCGGGGGTGCTAAGATAAGTGATATAATAATAACAACGACCACTGCCCAGTCCGTGTACAGTCCGCTCGACTATGGGAGCACCTTCACGCTCAGCTCTGCGGAGCGACATAAACAATGTGACCGTACATGTAACCTGTAGTAGCATACTGGTTATGGCGAATAAAACGTTCTATTCTTCTAACCTGTCTCGGCGGCTGTAGCGTGGCTGGGGGCATGGCTGGGCTGTCTGTCTGCCTGGACTCGGAGCTGACCGGGGGGTTGAGGTGGGGAGCTTACTGCCGATGCATCTTCAGTAACGTTAGAGCCAGTATAGCTTTGCTGCCTGCTGAAACAATGATGTTCTTTTTCGTAGCTTTGCCATCTCCTGTTTGGCTTTCGCTCTCATCTTGTTTTTCTTACCGCTGTGTTTTGAATGCTGCCCAGCCTGCCAATGAACATTAGTCAGCCGGCTAGCCCTATCACAGGTGAGCAAATAATTACAACATAGCAGGGAGGGGGGGGGCCCCGCCATCTGCGCGAGATGCATCCAGCTGCAGCCCCACAGAACCATACTCCCACTGCCACACTGCGACCTGTTTGTTACGAAATCTAAGCGGATAGCCTACAGTGGGGGCGGGGCCCCCTAAGCTCCGGGGCCCCCCCCGCACCGCTACGCCACTGGTTTAAGACAGGGGAGGGGAGAATTGGAAAATACGAAATTTGGATGGGAGAAAAATAGAAAATAATGAGAAAAAGTGGATACAAAAATATATATCTCCCCAGCCTGTGGGAGGCAGTGGAGGTGTGAAATCTGGCCCGGTCCAGAACAATAGGAGTCACAAAATCAGTTTGGAGTGGAGTGGTGGAGGAGTGGTGGAGGAGTGGTAGAGGCGCAGTAGAGGTTTGATTTTTCAGTACTGGATCTGTATATGGATCGGGCCAACTCTCTTCTTTCCAATGGCAGAGTTCAATCTGGATTTAGTACCACCAGGCGCCCCTGACAGGCCAGCAAAAACTGTGAATGAAATCTACTGTAAGTACAGTTACCTTTTTATAATGTAAATAGTTCCGCCATTTTTCATCAGATTGAGATTTTTTCTAGACGTTCACAGAAAGGTAAATCGAGGAGAGACAGGGGTCTAAATTAACCACAGGAGGATGGATCCTTGTCCTTTTTCAGAAGCAGGATTATAGATGCTTGGGTTAAAGTGGGAGGTAAAGAACCACCCTTAAGTGACTCCTCATACATAGGCAATAAAAGTGGGTCAGTTTGTTGTGTAATTTCCTATAGAATTCAACACCATACCCATCGGGGCCTGGAGCTTTGTTGGTCTGCATTGTCCAAATTGAACGTAATATCTCATCAGTAGAGTGAGGTGCATCCAGGTCCAACACAAAGGCAGGGTCTGTCTTTGGGGCCTCGAGCCCTTTCATGAAAGCAGCCATTTTAGAGGTATCTGAAGGAAATTCTGATTTATAAAGGGAGGAATAGTATGATTTGAAAGCGTTATTCACTCTTTCGCTGCCACACTACAGAAGGTTAACCCGGTAGTGTGATCGTAAAGGGTTAACCTTCTGTAGTGTGGCAGTGAAAGGGTTAACCTGCTGCTGTCGTGTGGCAGTGAAAGGGTTAACCTTCTGTGTACTATTGTCGCAGTGAACGGGTTAACCGTTTGGTAGTGTGCAGCAGTGAAAGGGTTCTGTATCGTATCGCTCTCGCTCAGCATCGCTCTCTGCACTATCTCGCATATGTGCACGCGCACTGAATAAAGACCACAATGTACCTTTAATCCCAATATTCGTCTGACCACACCCCTATCAGCTTACCCATATAAGCAGGGGTGGGGCCACCCACTCGCCTCCTTCTCGCTTTCACCACAAGGAAGAAGTGCCTCGGTAGATCCCCACACTTGACACCATGCTGGAAGAAAGGATTAGGAGCAGCTTTGGGAAACAAGGATACGTTGACATCATATCTTTATTTTCTCTCTCACTATTTTCGAGAAAATACGGCGATATTGTCTTCGTACTGGAGTGTCTGGAAGATGTTGATCATTCTAAAAATCCTCCACCGGTTTTTGTATTGGGAGCACGCCGCTGCATGCTTCTCAACTGCAGTTCCTTGCTGTGTTTGTTGGGGTGAAACCTGTCAGGCCACAGCTGAACTGTCGGACATGCCGCTGTTGTGAGAAGCGGTGCGTTCCAGGTTGGGTGAGTAGTGTTTTGCTGGCAGGCTCCACTTGTCTGTTAGTGCTATGGGGGCTACTTGACAATGTTTATGGAAACCGGCCCCAGGCTAGGGTCCTTTGTTCAGCCACCTAGGCGACAGAAGGCCTTGGTCTGAAGACCATTATAGTTTTAACTAGTGGGCCGCGACCATTAACACTGGTGATCCCTGTGTGTTCTGGACGAGTGGATTCTCTCTGTCACCGTGTTAAGGCCCCATCTTTCATATCCAAATGAGAGTATTCCTTCACGAGGGGATATGTGCATGGATGTGCGATAGCGGCAGATCCGTGTTCAAGTCAGCTACACGGGCCAGTTTGGTATTGTGCTGATTCCGTCGGGTGTTGGTAAAATCACCGTTGTGAAGCGGTGTTGACATCTTGTTTTCTCTTTTTTCTCAAAAAGTGAGGAGAGGTTCAGAACGGCGGCCTGTCTGGGTGAGTGTTATGTCATTGTTTACATGTTCAGATGATAGCTGCTTAGCTTACGGTTAGCCAGTCAGCTGTTAACTGCTGCGTTAGCCTGCTGGGATCGCTGCATGGCCTGTTAGTGGGTCTACTGTTAGCCAGTCAGCTGTTAGCTGCGGTGCTAGCATGTCGTGATCGCTAGGTAACGTTAGCTTGCTGCTATAGGCCATGGCCTGGCGCGGGGTAGCTTTGGCTTCTCGCGCGCCGCCGTGAGCTCGCTTCTGGTCGCGTGCGCCGTTAGCTCGGCGTCTCGCGAGCAGGAGCAGTAGCGCCCGAACGGTTGGAGCGGCCGTTAGCTTGATGCTATTCTGTTGAACGTGCTTTGATTTTAACATGTTTTACACTCTTGACTACGACGTCATCCTTGACAGGGGATGTTTCGTCGACCCTGCCCTGAGCCTGGACGGCAAGGTTGCATCAACGGGGGACTGTAGTACGGGTTGGGGCGGTGACGCTACCCAGTTCGGACAACACAGGAGCGGCTGTGTTCCTACGGTGTCTGTGACTGCACTTCGCTGATCTGCGTTCCGGGTAGGAACGGGGTTGACCAGACCTCATAACACGTCTTCTGGTTTTACTTTGCTAAATGTATTGTGAATAACGGTGTTTTTTCCCAAAACGTGTGTTGTTGCAATGCATTTAGGATACGTTGCGGGTTATGTGTGAGCTGTTTTTTGTCACTGGCAGTAGCTTCTCCGTGCAAATCAGGGATGTAATGATCTGGTTGTTGTGTGAGAAACATCATGGTGTTTAACCGTGTACTCACAACTAAGGTAACTAACCTATGAAGCTATGCTTGGTGACAAGTGAGTAAAAGAATGTTCTTTCTCAGACTGTAATGACAATGAACAGTGTGTTCACACATTAACAGGTTTTCCTGTTTTAACTGGCCGTATTGAGGGTAAAATAGGAGGATTGTGTTTCCCCCCCGGTTCCCTGGGGACTTTTTCATCCTCCTATCAGACATGTTGTGCATTAATTGTGTCTTTTGTGTGGTAGGGATACGATGTAACTCTTAGCTTGATTGCTGAGGTTGTGCTAAATCTGCTGGAGAAACTTATTTCCTAAAGGGAAATTGGTTTGGTTGCTGTCATGTGTGCTTAGCAAGGCCTGTGGTCGATACTAATCAAGAATGATGTATTCTCTCATTGTGAAAAAAACGGCGTTCCTCTGTTGAGTGTTTTTGCCATTTTTTGTAGGTGATGATGGGTTGTGTGTGTCATGTGACCTACAACTGGGTTGTACTGGCCACAGAAGCACATGTGTATGTTGGACCGGGGTTCTTAGAGCCCTCTCTATTCTGTGTTTTTCCTTAGTAAAAATCAGATAGCAGGTTAGCTCATGCGCTGTGTGGAGCTGTGAAACGCTTCATAGAGCTGACTATGACTGTGTCATATTCTCTTTTTGTCGTTACATCGTATCATGGGTGTGGGGTCGTAAAGGGGTGAACTGGTAACCTTTCCTCTCCCCATTGTTCTGTCGGTCAGGGGTACACCCCCTGTCCTTCAAGGTTCCCGTCACGTGGCGGTTCGGTTCTGGTATATTGGGCGAGTGCACCGCAGGAATTCCCCCGCCATAGAGTACGTCACCGTGCGCGTCTCTGTTGGTAGGACTTCCGTGTGCTGTTCAGGTCCATGTGATGGATCTGTTTTCAGGGGGGGTGGTCAGGGCTCCTCCTCACCAAGCGCCTATTCAGGCCTTCTGTGAGTTCGGACTCCTTCTTCCATGTGAGGAAGCCTCCATCAGAGTACAGAGCCTTCCTCCTCAGATTGTCAAAGTGAGTGGACCCTCTAGAAGGGTCCTTTTCTATTGTATGTATATTCGATTCAATTCGTTTATTGAGTGTGTATGGGTTCAGTGCCTCTTCCCCGGAGGCCCTAAAACCAATCTTTTACATGGCTCAAGGTGCAATATATTCTTTTCAATCTGTACAGCTCGCGTGGGAAGTCTCTCTGGGGATCCCCGTCTCTTTCCTATGGGAGGGTGGTGGGATGTAAAAATGTGAAATTTTTTTACCCCGGCTGTGTAGACTGGGATACATACTGTTGATGCTTCCTTCTTTCTATTCCAGAAGTGTTGGAGTTAGGGAGTGTCACACCCCTCTTGTCGTTCCCCTGGGCGCCTTGGGGATTCAATGACAGGTCTGAATAGCCTGTTCATTGATGGGGGTGTGTCCCGACGCACGTATAGTGCTAGCTCGCTGTAAACAGGCAATTGACTGGCACGCCTTGGTTGCTTGTGGTTGAAACAGCGTTTTTATAAAGCAACTGAGATGGGGGTTTTTCCTCTTCCGACGACCACATCCCATGACCTGGGTGGGTTGTCGACGGATTCTCGTTCATGTCTGGGGGATGATGACGGGATGGATCTGAACATATGTGGTGGGGTCTCACGCCCTTGGGGTGGGCCACCAGGCGCGGTTCGTCCGAACGTCTGGGTGGCGCCTTCTTTTCATGTTAAGATCAACACGCATATCTGCCCTTCTCCTGGAGTAGGCATGTCGGCGTGGTTAGGGCACGGGACTGGCTGGTCACGCTGGTCCAGATCAGTTGAACCCGTTGTCCGCCGGGGATGCAGATCTGCTGTTCTGGTACCCTGAGGGACTTGGGCTTTTTTCAGGGGGAAAAATGCCAGGTCGGTCTGGGTGTCACAGGGTTAAGCGCTATGGAGACCCTGGTTGGGTATGTTTTTACTCAGCACTGTCGTCATGGCTTACAGCCATGCCATTCTGTACGCGCTCGATCTCGTCGGATCTCGGCCGCTACGCAGGTTGGTCCTGGTTAGTACTTGGTTGGGAGACCGCCTGGGAATACCAAGTACGGTGTGCTTAGGGGCTGGTTCTCCATTATTTTTCGCTCCTCTCTCACGCATGGCGAAGAGGGGCCTGTGGGGGTGGTTTTTTGACCTCCTCTGGTGACCCTGTGCTTCCCGTACCGCCAGGCCCGGTCCGAAGTGATGTTTGCGACCCGTAGGCCTGGGTTAACCCTTTTTGGAAACTGAAACACTTGTACTGCGGTATAGCCGGTGTATACCCGCAGGTGTGTTTTGGAGTTTTTTCTTGAGGGGTTATAGGAACAACCACCGCATTGGGTAACACCGAGGTGGTTGATTCCCTGGTGTGTTGGTGCAGTGTCAACTCCTGGGTTCACCGTTTGAGGGTGCCCCTGCACGTTCATGACGTCTGCCAATCGTGTCAGCCTTCTCTGCCTCGACCCCTCTGGGTGGGGGTTTTTAAATGGAGGCTTGGTCATGCAACAACGCCAGCATACGCCCCTTCCGCCAGGGCAGCTGTGTTCAGCTGTCCCCTCTGGCGCCTGTCTCGTCCGCAGTCTCCAGGCTAGGGTTAACAGCCTGTTGCCTGGTTTTTCCCCGGTGCGCTGCCTGCTTCCGTTGGTTAACCTTTTTTTTTGTGTGCTTACGGCCATGCTGACTGTCTGTTCTGCAGGGTCAGTGTGCCAGGCGGTGTACTGTTGGGGGGACGGGGCCCGCTCGGCTTACGCCATACCGACCTGAACACGCCCGATCTCGTCCGATCTCGGAAGCTAAGCAGGTTCTGGCCTGGTTAGTACTTGGTTGGGATACCGCCTGGGAATACCAGGTGCAGTAACTGAGGGGCCTTTGTCCGAATACGCTGGCGATGTGGGGGGCGGGGCACTACGTGCCCACCTGGTGGGGTCTTGATGCTGGCATCATGGACTTCTCCAGGCCCCCATTCCAGGGAGTCCAGTCCTTTTGGTGGGTCTGGGTCTTCCTTCGTGCTCCGCTGCTACGGCCTTGCCACGGGGTTGGGTTTTCCCTTGACCCCGTGATTCTGGGGGCAGTAACGAGGTTGTTCCTCCGTTCGTTCCCGGGTGGCATGCGGGTTGTGCGTGTGTGTAGTCGTGGGGTCAAGCCACGGTCTGCTCACCCTGTGCGTTGAGTTGCTTGAGTGCCTCTTCGCACGGTCGGGTCCGTCGCCCTCCCGTGAAGCCCCTAATAGGGGGGGTGCCCGCCATTAGGGTGGGTCGGGGGGGCTCGGCCCTCCCTGTTCTGATGGTTTGTGGGGGGCTGTCAGCGGGGTGTATTTGTCGGCCGTTGGCTCTCGCTCGGCCTCCCTTGTGCAGAGAGCGATGCCGAGCGAGAGCGATACGATACAGAACGTTAGGTTATGACTATAACCAAGTTCTGTTAGTATAGCGAAGCTCGGCATCCGACGCCGCTGCAGCCTTTGACCTCGCCTTGTGGCGAAAGCTTGGGAAGGAGGCGAGTGGGTGGCCCCACCCCTGCTTATATGGGTAAGCTGATAGGGGTGTGGTCAGACGAATATTGGGATTAAAGGTACATTGTGGTCTTTATTCAGTGCGCGTGCACATATGCGAGATAGTGCAGAGAGCGATGCCGAGCTTCGCTATACTAACAGAACTTGGTTATAGTCATAACCTAACGTTAATGTGTACAGGGTCAGAAGTTAGGTTTCCAGAGGGATCTTTAATTTGTAAACGTCCTGATTTGTCTCCATGTTCATAGAAAGTGCTACGTGATTTCATTAACACCATGACGACCGGCGCGGCCCGCGGATTTAGGCCTCAGAGGACAGCATAAAGTAAACAAACCGATGTACCTTCAAAGAGGGTGCTGTATCCAACCAACTTACTGCTTATCTCTTACAGAATGACCTCCTAGACCCTAATCAGTCAGGCTTCAGGACTGGTCACTCCACAGAGACAGCCCTCATTGCGGTCACAGAGGCACTTCACTTAGCAAAAGCGAAAGGCCTCTCCTCTGTCCTGATTCTCCTAGATCTATCTGCAGCCTTCGACACAGTCAACCACCAGATCCTCCTCGCGGCCCTCGCAGGAATGGGAGTGGCTGGCTCTGCGCTGACATGGTTGTCATCATACCTCAATGACCGCTCCTACCAAGTGTCATGGAGAGGGACCCTGTCGGCCACCCGCCCCCTGCGGACGGGTGTCCCCCAGGGCTCGGTTTTAGGACCCCTTCTCTTCTCCCTCTACACTAAATCACTGGGTAACATTATCACGTCTCATGGCTTCTCCTACCACTGTTATGCCGACGATACTCAACTCTTCCTCTCCTTCCCTCCCTCAGATATCCACGTCTCTGAGCGGATCTCGGCCTGTCTGTCAGACATCTCCGCCTGGATGACGACCAACCACCTCAAACTGAACCTAAGCAAAACAGAATGCTCCACCTGCCGGCCAAATCCTCCCCCCTGACCGACCTTTCCATCACAGTCGAGAATGCAGCTGTGACCGCGTCCCCGACCGCCAAGAACCTTGGTGTTGTCCTCGACGACCAGTTGAACTTCTCTGCTCACATCGCAGCGACAACCAGAACCTGCCGATTCCTCCTGAGCAACGTCAGAAGGATACGCCCCTTCCTGACAAAAGAAGCCACCCAACTCCTCGTCCAATCAACAGTCATCTCCCGCCTCGACTACTGCAACGCACTGCTCGCTGGCCTCCCGGCCACTGCCACTAAGCCTCTTCAACTCATTCAGAACGCAGCGGCCCGCCTGATCTCAAACCTACCGAAGTCGGCCCATGTCACCCCACTTCTTAGGGACCTGCACTGGCTCCCCATTGCTGCACGAATCCGCTTCAAGGCCCTTGACCTAGCATACCGTGCGGCAAAGGGAACTGCTCCCGCCTACCTCCGGTCAATGGTCTCTAACTACACACCCTCAAGACCCCTACGCTCTGCATCTTCTGGCCGCCTCAGACCTACTCCTATCCAAGCTCCGGGAGGGTCATCAAAGAGAAGTCGCCTATTCTCAGTCCTTGCCCCACAATGGTGGAATGAACTACCCACCCCAGTTAGGACAGCCGAAACACGTCCAATCTTTCGCCGTCGACTAAAGACTCACTTCTTCAACCATTATCTGAATTAAAAAAAAAAAAAAAAAAAAAAAAAAAAAAATCTAACCCTAACTAACCATACTGTCATGCACTTGTCCTAATAAACTAACCTACACTGTAGCACTCAACACTTTGATGAACATTGTTACTCAGCTGATAGAGTTGTGCTCTTCCTGATGGCTTGTCGTACAGAACTTGTAAGTCGCTTTGGATAAAAGCGTCAGCTAAATGACTAAATGTAAATGTAAATGTAAAGAGCTTTATATATAATTTATAGTATTGCTCTCTGTCCATTCTCATTGTCACTTGAGTCATTTTATAGCGTCGTGAATATAAGGTATAACACACTTTTCGTCTAGGCTTTTCTGCAGGAAGCTAGATAATAGGCTAAACGTTGGCGCCGTTATATCAAACGCCATTTCTGCTGTATATATACGAATGAAATAAAACAAACTGCGTAGCATCCTAACTATTACAGAGCATATATGGATGAAATGGGGGCGGCGGGGAACGCCGATTACTATTATTGATCCGCAATACAGTGTGCGTTCAATATAGCATTTTCATTGACCAATCACGTTACGTTATAAAACAATGTCCAATCCAGCTGTAATTTGGGGTAATATTATCCTACAGTCAGGCCATGTGATCGCCGGCAGCATTTCCTCACCAGTCATCGGATTCTGGTAGATCGATATGCACATTGGCTAATCATAAATCCCATTATTCCACGCTGAAAAAACCGCTCGCCAAACTGATCCAAGATGGAGGATGTTCGGCTGGGATCAAGGAACTATGATCCGCCCACAGAATTGTACTTTTTTATTATTTTTTAAATTCACATTGATACTGCAGTGGAGCGATGGCGCCCCTAAGCGGGTATGGCCGGTACTGCATGTTTCGAAAATCAAATATGTGAAAAGATGCTGGTAGTGGATCGGGTACCTAAGATCCGTTATAAATATGGAATAAAACAATAACAACTCGTCACGTATATACTCGTGGCTCTGGTCCACATCGCGCTTTTTCAAAACACGTATTTATACGTGGACGGACGGCTGCTGTGTTAAGAGCTGCTCCGCATCGCGAGTTGAAATGAGGTCAAATTCCGCTTGTAATTCCAGTCGCTGTTTAAAAAGTTCGGGGAAAGGGTTTGAAGAATAATTATGGTCTTAAAAAAAAGTTTAGATCCAAGGCAGCTCTACAAGTTTTAAAATGCCTTTATTTTATGGCTCACATTATTTAGAGCATTTAAAATAAACCGACATGTTTCGGCCTACACAGGGCCTTCATCAGGGTGTTGATAACTGCGACCTAACAAAACTGTGACAAATAAAGAAAAAAGAAAAGACAGAACTCTGGGAGAGACTAATTACAACAATGGGGGACAGCTGTTAAATGAATGGAGGCACAGCATACTTAACTTGACATAGTTAGAAAAAGGTCAGTAAAGAATACAATCTACTTAATAGTAGGCTATGTCAATGTGGAAGAAATATACAATAATACTAAATATAAAATAAAAAATGAATACATTATATATGTATATAAACATACACACTCAAAATATTGTATCAACATAAGGAAATGAGTCAAATCAAACATAGAATAGAAAATTCTCATTGCTCTTACATTGTTATTTTTGATATTTTATCTATTATTTTTTTCTATTCTATGTTTGATTTGAATCATTTCCTTATGTTGATACAATATTTTGAGTGTGTATGTTTATATACATATATAATGTATTCATTTTTTATTTTATATATATTTAGTATTATTGTAAATTTCTTCCACGTTGACATTAAGTAGATTGTATTCTTTACTGACCTTTTTCTAACTATGTCAAGTTTAGTATATGCTGTGCCTCCATTCATTTAACACCAGCTGTCCCCCATTGTTGTAATTAGTCTCTCCCAGAGTTCTGTCTTTTCTTTTTTCTTAATTAGTCACAGTTTTGTTTGGTCGCAGTTATCAACACCCTGATGAAGGCCCTGTGTAGGCCGAAACATGTCGGTTTGTTTTAAATTCTCTAAATAATGTGAGCCATAAAATAAAGGGCATTTTAAAACTTGTAGAGCTGCCTTGGATCTCAACTTTTTTATAACGAATCCTACCCCGGATTTAATCCGAAGAGCACCTACCGAAACAAAACCAAGAACGCTGAAGCGCTCTCCATATCCTCTTTTTGAATACTTATGGTCTATTTGAAGTGTCTTAGATGTGAGCTCTTGGAGCCTAGCTTTGTGTACTTTGTTTGAGTGAGCTGCTTAACACTATGGCGACCGACGGGGCGCGGCGATTTAGGCCTCAGAGGACAGCGGATTGTAAACAAACCGATGTATTTCTAAGAGCTTTATATATAATTTATAGTATTGCTATCTGTCCATTCTCATTGTCACTTGAGTGCATAAACCGTGCCTTCATAATGGCTTAAAGAAAAAAAAAATCCATCGGTTGGTTGTCATTTTATAGCGTCGTGAATATAAGGTATATCGCGCTTGTAGTCTAGGCTTTTCTGCAGGAGGCTGCAAAAGAGGCTAAACGTTGGCGCCGTTATATCAAACGCCATTTCTGCTGTATATATACGAATGAAATAAAACAAACTGCGTAGCATCCGGGCTATTATAGAGCATCTATGGATGAAATGGGGGCGGCGGGGAACGCCGATTACTATTATTGATTAGCAATACAGTGTGCGTTCAATATAGCATTTTCATTGATCGATCAGGTTACGTTATAAAACAATGTCCAATCCAGCTGTAATTTGGGGTAATATTATCCTACAGTCAGGCCATGTGATCGCCGGCAGCATTTCCTCACCAGTCATCGGATTCTGGTAGATCGATATGCACATTGGCTAATCATAAATCCCATTATTCCACGCTGAAAAAAACGCTCGGCAAGCTGATCCAAGATTGAGGGTCTTCTTTTGGAATCAAGGAACTATGATCCGCCCACAGAACTGTACTTGCATTTTTTTTTATCCACATAATGATACTGCAGTGGAGCCTAAGAAGCGTTATAAATATGGAATAAACAATAACAACTCGTCACGTATATACTCGTGGCTCTGGTCCACAACGCTCTTGTTCGAAACATGTATATATACGTGGACGGACGCCATAGTGTTAAGATATGATTTGCCCTCTGAGAAACGCCTTCAATGTTTCCCATAATAAGGAATAGCAGGTGGAATTGTTCTGGTTTATAGCAAGAAAATCATCAATAGATTTTGAAATACGAGCGGCTAAGTGGCGCAGTGGGCAAGACGCTCGCCACTAACGCAGGAGATGCTGGGTTTTAGCCAAGGGCGTAACTATGTTGTCAGTGGTGGGGGGGACACATTGGGGGGCGTGGTCAGTGGCGGAGGGGTGCTACGTATAGTTGTATGGTCGCGGGGGTGTAGTTAGGGGGGGTGAAGGAGAGAGAGAGAGAGAGAGAGAGAGAGAGAGAGAGAGAGAGAGAGAGAGAGAGAGAGAGAGAGAGAGAGAGAGAGAGAGAGAGAGAGAGAGACACAGAGAGATCGCGCTATTTATCACAGTTTCACACCAAACTGGGGAGGGGTGTTACAGTATGTAGCCTATTTGAGCACACCTGAATACTGGGCTGTTGTTGATATGCAAAGACAGCTGTGGTACTTAGCGCCGGGTGCTCACCTGGCTACTTGACTTTGCATGACAATGGCTCAGAGATGGCCAAGCAGCCGTTTTCCTATCACGTCTCGTCACCGTTTATTATCGTGCAGGGGACACTAACTGCATTCTGAAAACATGCCGCGGACATGTCCCCGGTGTCCCCCCCCCCCCATAGTTACACCCCTGGTTTTAGCCCAGCTCTCGGCGTTGCTACCGGCTTGGCTGGTCGTTCATACTAACACAATTGGCAGTGTTAGGGGTGGGAAAGCCGGTGGGTGGGGATTGGACGTTGTGGACAGCGACTCCTACAGGTCGGTTGGTGCGCCTGTACAGCAGAATCAGGAAGTATCGGGGGCAGCGTGAGCCTCCCACGCGTTACTCCTCGCCACTGAGAGATTGCGCTGTTCAGGTGAAAAGATGCGACAGCTGCCTCCTCGTGTACCGGAGGGGACACGTGATGCAAGGCTTGGTCCTCACTGCAGCCGACCAGTGGGAGGCATAGTCTAGCAACGTTCGAGACAGGGGAGGGGAGAATTGAAGGGAGAATTGGCAAGGCGAAATTGGGATGGGAGAAAAATTGAAAAATAAGGAGAAAAAGTTGAAATAAATTCACAGAACTTCTTATCAGATAGGAGGGGATTCAATCTCCAAAACCGGGTGGTTCTGTCTTGAGAGGAGAATCTAATATCTAGGGTCAAAGGGGCGTGGTCTGAGATAACGATACTTAAATAGTCAGACGAGCTAACACAAGGAAGCAGTGAACTATCTATAAAATAATTATCAATTCTAGAATAAGAATGGTGTACTTGGGAGAAGAAGGACAATTATTTGGCTGTAGGATTCCGGAATCTCCAAGGATCTATGAGACCGTGTTGTGACATAAAATCTGAAAATGATTTAGACATATTAGTTTGTTATTAATTATTAAAACAAAAACATTACTTATCAAATTAAATAGCTATGTGCAAACAATGTATCCCAAACGGATCCAATCCCTAATCCTGAAACAAGGTGCTGAATAAAAATCAGGGAAACGCGCTTCTTCAGCCCAGAGAACTGTAGATAAGAATTAAAGTTAGAACTATAAAAACCAATTCTGTGAGGGCTGTGTTCAAGTTCAAGTTCATGTTTCTTTATTAGTTGTCATACAGAAGTACAGAATACTTTTATACAAAATGCTTCTTTCTGTTACGCTCCAGAGACTGTGCTAGACAAAAAAGATAAGTATAAAATAAAATAAGTATAGCAGTATAAAATAGACGTCACGTACGTAGACACAATTGTTCAATATGTACATATGTACAATGTTCAATGCAAAGTAGAAGTAACTGAGTTACCATACAATATACTATACAATATACTAATATACAATATACTATATAGTGCAAAGCAGAAATAGGATGAGGTACAATTTAGGTACAATTTACAGTAAGGTGTACTGAGGTATGGGTTGTAGTGCAAATTCTTTGCCAATAAATATAAAGTGTGTTTAGGTGTTCTAAAGTGTGTAAGTGGGTGCTGCAGTGAGTTGTTTGTTTAAAGTGAGTGTGTGCATGTGGATGTGTGTGCTGTGAGTGCATTTGATGGTTGTTTTATAGTGTTATTGTTCGTTGAGCAACCTAATGGCCTGGGGATAGAAGCTTCTTCTGAGTCTTTCTGTGCTTGCCATGAGACTCCGGTATCGCTTGCCTGACCGCAGCAGTTCAAAGAGGCAGTTGTTTGGGTGGCTGGAGTCTTTGATAATTCTCTTAGCCTTACCCATGCACCGCTTGTTGTAAATGTTCTGGAGAGTGGGAAGCCCCCCTCCAATTGTGTGTTCGGCTGAACGGGCCACTCTCTGTATAGTCTGCTACGGTCTTATGCGGTGCTATTCCCAAACCAGGAGGTGATATTGCCAGTCAGGATGCTCTCTATTGTACATGAGTAGAAGTTCTTAAGGATCTTCTGACTGACTTGGAACTTCCTTAGGCGCCTGAGAAAGTAGAGGCGTTGCCGTGCCTTCCTCACAACACTGTCAATGTGTGTGGTCCATGTCAAGTCCTCGGATATGTGGACTCCGAGGTACTTAAAACTGTTCACTCTCTCAACCGGTGCCCCGTCGATGCTGAGGGGGCTGTAGTCCCTGACCCCCAACCTCCTAATGTCCACAATCATCTGTGTGTGTGTGTGTGTGTGTGTGGGTCATGAGCAGATAACAGGGACTCTTAAAGTTATCCGTGAAACGGACAACCACTAGACTGCTTACGCAGATATTTTAGGAGAGGGGAAAAATGTAACAACCGAAAACAACCCTTTACAGGTGGAAAAAAAAGTGAGTAATTAAGAAAATAAATCAAGTCCCAAAAAACAGGACTACTCTCAATAAAGAGGTATAGTATAAAAGTAAATAAGCCACAAGGACACCTCCTAATAAAGGAGTTTATATTGGAAAAAGTTAAACAATAAACCTCCACTAAGGGAGTTTATGTGTAGAATCACGTGAGTAGCCTAAAATAAGAATGACTACCATAAAGCTAAATTCTGAATCAGAGATCAGACTACACTTCAATATAATGAGTGTGACCAAAAGGATAGCCAACACTAGGAAATGAAAAAGCAGTTGACACTGCGATCTCCAAACTTAAATAGACTCCACATGGCCATAGGCACAGCTGCACTGCATCAGGTGCAATCAAGCCCACACACCTGCCGACCCATGAGGCAATTAACCACAGGGAACAGGGATTGACAGCTATCCCTCACAGAGCGGTGAAATAAAGCAAAAATAGACAGCTGTCCCTCACAGAAAGGTGAAATAAGGCAAAAACCATGACAAATTCAGCCTATAGACTGGGGCATTATGGTCGAAATATGTCTTAAGACCATTATTACCATGAAGACAAATAATCGATGTTGGCTTTTTTACCGATATCCGATATCCGATATCCGATATACCGATATTGTCCAACTCTTAATTTCCGATACCGATATCAACCGATACCGATATATGCAGGGTTTCCCCCCCCCCAAAAACGGAATAATATCAGGTAATTAACATTAACATATCTCTTGTCGTGGAATTAACACAACATTATGCATCCTTTTGACAATAAATAAAATAAGAATTTGTTCTTACTTGCTTGCCTGGGTAAATAAAGGTTAAATAAATGTAAACAAAAAAAGAAATTATTATTATTATAATTTTTTTTTTTTGGAAAACCAATACCGATCATTTCCGATATAACATTTTAATGCCAATATCGGCCGATAATATTGGTAGGGCGATAATATCGGTCATCCCTACAAATAATACAGGCTAGCTTTAGCAAACGAACAGAAGAACAGGGCATTAGTATTGTAGCCAGTATGAGTAACCTGAACATGTAAACAATTGAGTTGTAGCAAGTCAACAATTGCCACAGGCCATGACCATCTATTATATTGAAATTCTTTTATTGGGAAAAACCACTTGAGATACAGTATCTCGTTTTCGAGAGGGTCCCACATTTTGTGCAATGTAACACATGACACACAACAACAACAAAAATTAAATAAATACAGGACATACAAAAACACAACAGAACAAAAACAAAAACGAGATTAAAGATATTAGGGTATGATTGCATATACATTTCAAAATGCTCAGAGTTATTAACAAATATACAGAATGTGATCACCTACTTCCCCCTAGGATACAGTTGGTATCATGAAAAATCCGTTATAGACTCAGCAACTCAGACACTTAGTGTCAGGCATTTGTGTCTTTTAGGGAGAAAAAAAAGTGAAAAAGTTAGTGATTAAATGCCTAGGAGGGGAAGGTGTCTATGACATAACCCTCTATAATGTGGATTCTTTCAGTCTTTACTTTTATCAATGTGGATGAAGGTTTGAGCTTCTTCGGGTGACAGGAATACCTTTTCTTCAACGTTGTAGGATATGCGCAGCCAAGCCGGTTGAAGTAGACCATTAGTCATTAACCTCTTCCACCCGACGGGTCCGGTACCGGTTCCAAAATGACATCACGTCATAAATCAATCTCTAGACTTTATGACATAATGTTGCGTTTTTTTCCAAATGTATCCAAGAGTAAACATCCTAACCATGTCACAACAGCAGTCATAGTGTATAATTTCAGCAATACGTTTCTTTACCAATAGGTTAAAGTGTTATAAGTGAGATTTTAGTTTTTGAAATGTGATCATATTTTCCCGGAGGTTGGCCATTTTGAATCACTGAATGATGATGATTTGTAGTCATATGAGCACAGGGCATCCAGAGCTCTCAATGAGTGTTGAAATTTCGAAAAACTACAGTACCCAGGAAATTCTAGCCTCAAGCAAGCAAATTACTTGTGTATGAATTTATTTTATTTGTCTTATTTCTTGGGATACTATATCACAAAACTGAACGTTATTGGCATAGATTGGAGCGCAGTTAGTGTGTCTACCTTCTGTGAACATTTAGCAACAATCTGTGTTGCAAACGGATTCAAAATGGCGGACCTGTTGCCAGCGGTGCGTTCCTGATATCAACTGTGATTGCACGCACGCTAATGGCGCCACGTGCACGCGCGCTCCCGCGCATGCGCATAAATGTCCCCTCGCTTGAGCACAGACTAAAGACAATGCCTAATTGCCTCTACGAATGGAATGTAACACATATCATTCACAAGTTAGGTGTGAATGTATCTGAGAACGTACTTGGGTACTTATAGCGAGTTGGCGAGTGCAGCGCATTCCTGTGTGCGTGCACGCGCTTCTGCTCAAATCTTTGCTCAAATCTTACTCTGCACGGAGTGCAATCTCGTCCCATGAGCAACGCATGCCTGCCTGTGGCTAAAATAAAAAGCTGACTATATTTACAGTAGATTTCATTCTCGGTTCTTCATGCACGCCTGCCGCCTGGTGATACTAAATCCAAATTTAACTCTGCTATTGGAAAGAGTAGATTTGGCCTGATCCATAGATGTGCAAGTTGGCTATAATAAGGTAATTTATAGGCCTCATATTCTATATTCTATAATAATATTTCAAATTGCATGGGTCCGGATGGCAGAATTCAGTACTGTATCTACGAAACCTTCTGTTTACTCATCTTCCTTTTATTAATTTCCTTAGATTTGTACACATGATCTCAAGAATGTACTGAACGAGCTCAGTGGCAGTTTTTCATGTCTGGTCATTTTTAGCATGGTGTTATTCACTGTCAAAGATGCAAAGAAAAATCATAATTCATATTCTTCTTTGTTTCATCACAATTTAAGCAAGCTTAGTAATAGACACAATATTTCTGACACTGGGAATACATTCACTGAGGTCCATAGATGTGTTAAGAGGTTACAGGTTGCACGGGCCTGGGCTACCTTGGACGTGTAGTCTGGGAAGACGAGAAAGGGCTTATCTTTGTAGGTAATCTTGCCACCTTCTCTTGCCCGTTGCTGGATGTCGATGCAGTCTGTGTGATAGTGCAGGCGGGCAATTATAACTTGCAGCCGCTCACCGAGTTTTGGTTTGGGCTGAGAGGACCTGTGGCATCTGTCCAGCAGGGGGGCTTTGTCGAGGTGGAGTGCGTCTTTGAGTAGGGTTGTAATAAACTGTGCCGAATAACTTGCTTCTTCGGGAACCCCCACCATCCTGATATTATTTCGGATGCTTATCATCCAGTGTGGCCATTTCAGCTTTGAGGCTTTGATTCTCCTTTTGGAGCGCGACAATGTCATTGGAGCAAGCCGACAGGGCTTGTTGTATCCCTTCCAATGTCCTTTTTAGCGCATCCGATTTCAATTGTGTTGCCGCACTGTCGTTGGCGAGTTGAGTTTTCACCGCTTGCAATTCGGATTTAATTGTATACAAATCTTCACCAAGCGTTGCTCTAAGTTCTGACTTGAAGATGTCTGCAATATCCTTACGCAGATTGGTGAGAAGCTCTAGTTTCAAGTCGGCGTGGTCCACAGGTGTTGCTGTGGGGTGGGGAGAGGAATCAGAGCGGGGAGGGGAGTCACCCAAGAGCGGGGCTTGCAGGCCAGGCTTCGGCAGTCTTAATTTAACGCTTTTGTTCAACATTATAAGCCCTTTCCAAGGTTGAAAACTCAATAATAAGTTGCTTCAGGTATTACAAGTATTTTAAACGTTTTTAAGCATAACAAGCGCAGATACAATAATAAAAAAAGTCGAGTCTGCAGGAGCTTCCACAGTAACACCAATGTCCTACTCTATGTTTCGCTCAACCGGAAGTCATGTCATATCATTTTATTTGACTTACTCAGAAGCATTTAATTTTTCCTAAGCCATTTATTTGTCAAACGCTCCCCCCGAAGTTTAGAAATGTCAATGTCTGTTTGCTGGGTGCTGCCGTGATGAATCTTACATTCTAATCAAAATGTCAACCGCATTAATGAGGTCATTACTGTGTTCTTTCACTTGTTTTAAATACTCCATCACGTGACAATGAACCAATAATCACAGGTATAGGCCCACAACCTTACTATGACATATACAGTGTATGACATTAAGCATAGTATACTGTACACTTCCTCCTTCACTTAAAAGGTGAAGGAGGAAGTGCACAGTAATGGCCTGGCAAACAGCCATGTTGGCTTGAAACATTATCTGTCTTCTCACAGTAAATGGTGTTGGCAGAGTCTAGCGTGCAGGTTTCTTTTCATTTACATACAAAAATAGATTTACACAATTGACTCGGACCTATCGAGTTGTGCATGTTCCGTTACCTCTCCAATTTACCCACCCGCCCTCATGTCTCCCTCTGCACCAGAGTAAGGTCTGCTTGCTGGGGCTTCCACACAGTCAGAACATGAGGCTGCAAGTAGGTCCTTTCATGAAGGGAGGGAAGGTCGTTTTTTATTTACCATGACCGCCGTCACAGACTTTTAACTTTTGTGAATGTCATAACTCCAATAGCCTTCTTGAATCCTTTCAAATGTGTGGTGCACATATATATCCCCTATTATAACCCTATTGGTTTTGGTGACCCTGTGCCCTTTCCTCTGGCACCACCATCAGGCCAAACATTCATATCCTCATATCTTTTCAAATTCACGGTGCAGATTCCTGACCCTTGGGGGCCCTTGTGCCTCTCTAGAACTGCTGACACACACTGGGCTTAGGAGATGAAATGATGGCTCATGTTTAAAGCCATATAAATTTAACTGTTTACTATTTTTAAAACTTTTTTTCCCCATGATTAACAGTAATAGCATAATCTCAATATATCTCTCAACAGATTACTCATATTTCGGAATTATAACCACTCAAATCTGTGTTTGTTTGATACAACTTTTTTTTTCATCAGAAAAAAACGGATAAATGTTTTTTTTACCATATTTCTACACATTTTCGCCGCAACATTACTCGACGAAATATCTCGACGAAATACCTCTGAATACGAATAAAAAAAAAAGATTAAAGATTCGATGATTGGTTTGGCCAGAAGCGGCTTTGAGGCGAAACGTTACTAAGCGTTCATAAATACCTAAATGTCCTGCGGGCGCTTCCAAGTAGTTGTAGTATTTTCCCAAGCTATATGGTTCTGATATGTATCAGAACCTAATCTAATCTGCTCTGCGTTGTGATTCAAAACCTTTAAAGCCATTCAGAGTAACTCACTTGCTGACTTCCTGTTTCCTGTTTCCTGTCTAGCAGCAGCAGCATGCAATTTTTGGCTACAAGCCATCCAAATGTTTTATTGTGATTCTGGACTCTTTTAAATACTTTTTTCAAAGCATACAAAGCTATTTTTATCATATTTTAAAGCCATATATAGAGAAGAGTTGCTGAAGTGTGGATGACTAACACCGAAAGAGATTTTTGATGGATTAAGAATCCGGGCCTACTGTTCTACCACCATCCAACCTACCTGACTGTCTTCTATCCATTGTCAAAATTCTCATACCAACTTCTACAGAGGGTAAGCATGTCCCCTCGCAAGATCAAAACAAGACAAAACATCTCTACTCAAGATGAGGACTATGTCTCTATGGAAAATGTGAAAGAAATGATGGATCAACAGAAATTATTCTATGTGGAAATGCTTAACAGGCAAGAGTCAAACTTCATGTCCTTTACCAAGCTCATCATGGAATCTACAACCACTAGAATTGATGGCATTATGAAAGAGGTACATGAGGTCAGGTCCAGCCTTCAGTTCTCTCAAGCCCAAATTGATGACTTGAGAGTGATGGAGAAGAAACTTGGCTCATTTGAATCACAGCTCCAGTCATTCCAGTCCCTGCCCACTCAGGGTATGACCCCGGAAAGCAAAGACATCATATCCAAAATGGACTATCTGGAAAATCAGAGTCGAAGAAACAATGTAATTATTGATGGTCTGACTCAGGAAAATGTGTATGAGTCCTGGTCAGATACTGAGCAGATGGTCAGAGAATTCCTAAAAAACAAACTGGAAATTGATCCAAAGTTCATCGAAATCGAAAGAGCCCACCGCACTGGGAGTGTGAAACAGAACACTGATAAAGCAAGACCAATTGTTGTGAAACTCCTGAGGTTCAAGGATAAAGACCTCATACTTGCCAAGGCGAGAGCTCACCTCAAGAACACCTTAATTTATGTAAATGAGGACTTCTCTGACTTGTTAAGGAAGAAGAGAGCTGACCTCATTCCAGCAATGAAACAGGCAAGGGATGAAGGAAAGTATGCCGTCATTAACTATGACAGACTGGTGATCAAACCACGAAAGCCTCAGGGGGTGATTCCAACCACACAACACGAGTGAAAGTCAGTGGGAACCTACCATGCTATGATGACCCCTTTTAATGATCTTTTCTCCACCTATCTATCATGTCATCTTCCTCACACAACCAATTTGGCGCTCATCTCCAAACCTTCCCTACATCTGTCTCTGGTTCATTACATGTAAACTCTAACTCCAACCCATATGATCCAAGTAAATGAACTTTTGAAGGACCCGCCCACTACGTTGCTTCAGTCAGAAAGTGAATCTCGGGACTCATCAACATCAAACCTTTTATTCAATAATGACCCTGACACACATTGTTTTGCTCAAATGAAACAAGTCTCTGGAATATCTGATTACTTCAGTGTGAACGAATTCAATTCCACTGTTGACCCTCAAAATACTAGGAGTGACTTTTCCCTCATTCATATCAATGTCCGCAGCCTGCCAAAAAACTATGATACTTTATGCCTTTGTTTGACTAACCTTGACTTCTCTTTGAGTGTAATGGGGCTTACTGAAACATGGCTGTCTAAAGACAATGCTGATTTGTATGAATTCAATAACTATAAGCATATTCATAGATGCAGAGAAGGCCAAAAGGGTGGGGGTGTTTCTCTATATCTCAATCCGAACATGGTGTATAAAGAAAGGCATGACATCGAAAAGTATTTAACCCTTTCTGCTGAGGCTGTGTTTGTTGAAACCCACCAGGCCATTATTGCATGTATTTATAGACCTCCCAGCTTTAGCTTGTCTGCATTCAATGCTGATCTAACAAATGTTCTGGATGTCATTTCCAAAGAAGGGAAAAAATGCTATTTAATGGGTGACCTAAATATCAATTTTATAAACCATAAGAATGATAACTCAACTACGGAGTTTATTGACACAATGTATTCCCACTACTTTCATCCTATGATTGCAGTACCAACCAGAGTGACGGAGACATCTGCCACTCTGATTGACAATATCTTTACTAATGTGTTGGATAAGAGCATGAAATCAGGAGTTCTGTGCATGGATATTGCTGATCATTGTCCAATCTTTCTCATATTATATAGGGAACATGAAAAGTCTCCAACTATGCTATATCCTAAATATAAGAGACGCTTTAATGAAGCTAGTTTACCAGGTTTGGACTAGTGGTCGGCGAGTATCCATGGACAGATATCCTCCACTCTGTTGATGCACAAAAGTCTTTTACTTTGTTTTCTGAACGTATCTCCCAGGCCTATGACCTATGTTTTCCCCTTGTACAGGCATCTCCCAAGCCTCATCATAAACTGATCAAACCATGGATAACCCCAGCTATTATCAAATCCCTAAATACTAAACGTAGATTGTATAAAAAATATCTTCTCAATCCCACTCCATTTTATCTTGCTCAATTTAGGAACTATAGAAATAAATTAAACCACATTATCAGAGGAGCTAAAAAGCATTACTACAATATGGAATTATCTAAAAACAAAAATAACATGACTCTCTTATGGAGAACAATTAACTCTATCCTCAACAAAAAAAATAAATGTAATCAGTTGCCTAATGAATTTAAGGTTGATGGGGTTATTATCACTGACCCGCAATTAATTGCCAATAACTTTAATAACTTTTTCTCAGAAGTTGGTCCAACACTGGCTGCAAAGATTCCATTTAGTAACCATAGTCCCCTTCAGTTTATGAATCCTCCAATCAATGACAGTTTTAACTTCTTGCCGGTTACAGAGGATGAGGTTCGGGAGATCTTGATCAACCTGGGGGACTCTTCTCCGGGTTATGATGGTATTGGAGGCAGATTACTGATATCCATTCAAGAATCCATTGTGAAGCCATTATGTCATATTTTTAATACATCACTGGAGAAGGGAATCGTCCCACTGGAACTTAAAATAGCTAAGATCATCCCTATTTATAAAGATGATGACCCAGCCGTCTTCAACCATTACAGACCTATATCCATCCTTCCTACCTTGTCAAAAATACTTGAAAAGCTGGTCTATAAAAGATTAATTGAACATCTTAATAAGCACAATATTATTTACACTCACCAGTACGGGTTCAGAAAGAAACATGCAACATATATGGCAATAACACATCTAATTAATGAAATATACAAAGCTAAAGACAGAAAGGAAAACACTATAGGTATTTTTTTAGACTTATCAAAGGCATTTGATACAGTCAATCACAATATCCTCCTGCAGAAGCTCTCACATCTTGGAATAAAAAACAATGCACTGCTATGGTTCACCAGTTACCTTAAAGATAGACGTCAGTCTGTATCCTATAATGGGATAAATTCTCCTTTTCTTCCTTTACTTTGCGGTCTGCCCCAAGGTTCAATTATTGGGCCTTTGTTATTTTTGTTATATATCAATGACCTCCCTAACGTCTCAGACAGGCTGTTGAAAATTTTATTTGCAGATGACACGTGTGTATTCTATTCACATAAAGATCCTGATACCATCATTAGGGTCATAAATGAAGAACTTAACAAACTATCAATTTGGTTTAAATGCAACAAATTATCACTAAACATTAAAAAAACGAATTTCATTTTTTTTGGTCTCAAATCTGTGATTTTTAACTCTTCATCTAAAGTAGTGATCAATGACATCCCCATAGCTAGGGTGTGTTTTACACGATTCCTTGGTGTTCTGCTTGATGAATCCCTATCATGGAAACCTCATATCACAGCCATAACTACAAAAATGGCCAAGAGTATTGGTATTCTTGGAAAAACACGTCACTTGCTGAGCACCGAGGTTGCCACAATGTTATATTACTCTATGGTTTACCCATATATCAATTACTGTAATTTAGTTAGTACGCATCAGACCAAACTTGAGCCCATATACCGTCTGCAGAAACCAGCTCTAAAAATAATCAGCTGTGTACATCGAAGTCATTCTTCTCAGCCTCTATTCCATAAGTTAGGTATCCTCAGTGTTTATCAAGTGAATCATCTTCAGACTGGTTTATTTGTGCATAGTTCTTTAAACAGAGCCCTTCCCCCTTTTTTTCATGACATGTTTGCCCACAATCACCAAATTCATAATTACCCCACACGTAGTTCCTGTTTGCTTAGACCACCCTTTTCCCGCACTTCCCAATCTCAGTTTTGTTTGCTCTACCGAGGGTCAAAGTTGTGGAACTCTTTGCCTCCACATATTTTGGAATTTTCTTTTCTGAAATTCAAAAGAGCACTGAAATCTCATCTCCTAGATCACCAATATTTCCCATATGGACTTCCTTTACAAACTGTAGTCTGATGGCTTGATGTATTGTGTTATTGTATTTTCGTTTTATTATATATTCTTACTGTCATTGATTGTTTTCTCTATACCAGAAATTGTATGGCATGGGGTGCCTACTTCGGTGTCTATGTAGGCCTGCTTGTGTGTGTTTGTTTGTTCAGAGGGGGGGGGGGGGGGGGGGGGATTTTATTTTATATTTTATATTTATCTTGATATAATGTAATTTTGCTTCCTGGTGAATGCCACATGCAAGCCCCTTGAGGGTTTTTAGGCAATTCTCCTACACATCCCTTGTGGACTATATTGTATTATATATGTAACTGTTTTTATGTGTAAATAAACAAACAAACAAACAAACAAACGATCAGCGGTGCAGCAGGAGGAATGGAAAGGAGAAGAGGGTATATAACAACAGCTGTTTAATTGATTGATTGAAAAATGTATTAACAGATTGCAGAATGGGTACAGTACAGTACAGCTCGATACATACAATTGTTAAGAGGATGCAGACCTGAGAAAGACTTTCGTCTTGTTTCCATCAGGGTCCCCCATTTTCAATTCATCATATGACACACATGACATACAGATAGACAGTACTGCTACATCTATACATTTATGACATACCAGATTTTCAAATACAGTACTGTTTGTGATACTAAAAAAATCCAGAAGAAGAGTATATACATTTGACATAGAAACTGTGCATTGGGGGAGGTTGGGTAGGTGGGGTGGGGCTGTACATTGGAGGTGGGGGGGGGGGGGGGTTGGGTAGGGGGGAATCAAAGTTAAGAGTGTATACAAATTACAATAAAGAATGCTATAAAAGATTCAAGGTACCAGAGCACTATGCCGCTCGCCCTATCTAAGAAATCAGATTAAAGAATGATAGTTGATAAATTGTTGATGGCTTTGTTCTCGGGCTAGTGAACAAAGTAAAGCTATGTTTCTCCCTCCAAAAGTGATGTTCTTTGTTCTGTTGATTCTTCCTCTGCTTCCGCTGCCGTTTGCTCCTGTGTGTAGAGATGGGTGTGGTCTCCTCGTCGGTGAGTTGGGTTTCAGAGTGTTTTTCCTCGTCACCACACCCCAGCTCTTATAGCAAAGGCCTGGAGTCTCTCGTGATGTCATCAGAATGACATCACCAGACGTGTTTCCTCCAATCCCAGGCCTGCTACGTTTGGATTTGAAACAGGGGGTTGTCCTTACACAGCCAACTAAACCTTCCTTTGTTCTCCAGTCAGAGACTCAACCCATCTAACAACCCAATTTGAGGTATTCATTTCATAATACTTATATTTGAATTATAATTAATTACATGAACCCAGAGATATCATACTTAAACACATTATACTTGTACACATTCTGTTATCATTAAGACTAGTTTCTAGAAACTAATCTTCTTCTACAAGGGATTTAAATCTGTACCACAAAGTCTGCTGACTTTCAATGAATTGCTACCAGGTCTAATCATTCTTTTAGCTTACATCAATATCTTCTATACAGTTTCATTAATAATATGCTTTTATACAGTTTATACTTTAGCGTTCATTAATAATATGTTTTATACAGTTTAGTATGAATTCAGAATTATTACCACAATGTAAACGGGCCTAATTGTACTTCATATCAAACTAATCTAAGTGTGTTACCAGACATTTGAAGATGTACTTAGTATTAGCAAGCCAGGTGGTCACATGTGTTCCTTACTTATTTCTTACTCTGTGATTCCCAGCCATAAACCTGGCCTACATTATATCATTAGATTCAAGATTATGTCCTCAATAAAACAGGGTTTTCTATAGTTCATATTAAATTAATCTAATCATACTAATAGTCATTTAAACCTGTACTTATTATTATAGAGAATGGAGACGGTTGCCCCTCCCCTGCCAGCTGCAGTAACCCTGAGGCATAAGGTGTCAGCTTCCTGTTCCTATAATCAGTCACAGAACCCGTTTAACAACCTTTGATCTATTGTTTCTTCAGCGGCCAGGGCCTATATGCAAACGACCTCCTGTGGTGCTTCCCCCGTCTGTTACAACACACACACGATCCAATCTTGTCTCCCAGGACACAAGGATTAGTGACATGCTTGTACTAAAACACATTCGTTTGATTTGAACCAGTTATGATCTATTGTTCATTAAAAACTACCACATAGTTCTACGGCTGGAATCTTGAACTCTGGTCGCTGGTGGGAGGAGGACCAGACGTGCTCCGGCAAGTGCACTTCCTCGTTGGAGCGCGCCGGCTATGGGGGGCTCGTGTTTCGGCGTATGGCACGCTGTGGACTACGGGGTCCGGTTCGCCTCTGGTTCTGTTTTGAAAATCCACTCGCTCGACCCCCCCCCCCCCCCGCCGCCCCATGTATCTGCTGTTTCAATCACCGGGAGCCCGCAACAGGCTCTCTCACCCTCCCCTGAACTGTGGCAAAGTTATCTGTAGAGCAATTACGCCACCATGTGTTTTACATCGGTAACAGCACATCCTAACGCTAGACGGGGTTCTTAGCTTGTGGAATATGCAAAGCAATGGTAAATATATCGAGAATTTAACGAATGAGAGCAGATTTAAAAATGGTTAAAAATGCCGTTTTAACATGGGAGCGGATGGGAGTAGAAAACATGACCAGGGGTAAACAAGGCACTAAACACTATAACTATTGTTTTAGAGTGTTTCATATTATAAGCTTTTGACACAATGAACATATATGTAAAATTAAGATATTTTCCCAATTTCATGAAATAATAATAAACACAGACACCGCTGTGCTCACACACACACACACAAAATATTTCAAAAAAGTAGTTTTCATGACCAGGGGTACCCTATGGTTTTAAAGTGTACTCTTATGGTAGACAAAAGTAGAGAAAAATATGTAAAAAGTACAATGTCAATATATTTAAGTGCAATCCAAGGCAACAACAACATCAACAATTACAGAATCATCAGGGGCAATATAATTCAGTCAATACATCTGCAGCATGTGCCTGCCTCCAAATCATTAAGAATGACTTTAATGCATCCACTTTGCATCCAATGAGACCAGCTCCAGAAGATTCAAGTCATTTTGCCAACCAATTCCAAGTAGAGGGAGCAGCATACCCTTTTCACAAATCAGTATGTAGGAATTGTGGGAGCAAAGACAATAACTTTGTATACTTTTCTGAAGGATGTAGATCCATAGGTAAGATGGAAACCAAGAATAGCCTTATGAATAAAAACATGTGAATGGTTACGTCTACGGGTGGACAAGGGGACCATCCAACCTGACCATACAAAGCATAATGGTGAGTAAGGGCTTTCAAATGTGTAATAAACCTCAGTGCTCCATGGTAGACAGTATCCAACGCATGTAGGCATTGCGAGGATGCAAGCATGTATATAACATCACCATAGTCCAGCACAGACATAAGGTGGCAGCAGCAAATGTAATTTGAATAATAATAATAATAATAATAAATATAATTGATTGATTGATTGATTGATTGATTGATTGATTGATTGATTGATTGATTGATTGAAAAGTTTATTAACAGATTGCAGAATGGGTACAGTACAGTACAGCTCAATACATACAATTGTTAAGGGGATGCAGACCAGAGAAAGACTTTCGTCTTGTTTACATCAGGGTCCCCCATTTTCAATTCATCATAACATATATGACATACATGACATACAGATAGACAGTACTGCTACATCTATACATTTATGACATATCAGATTTGCAAATACAGTACTGTTTGTGATACAAAAGTGTCCAGAAAAAGTGTGTATATACATTTGGCGTAGAAACTGTACATTGGAGGAGGTTGGGTGGGTGGGGTGGGGTTGGGTGGGTGGGTGAGGGCTGTACATTGGAGGTGGGGGGGGGGGTTGGGTAGGGGACACACACACATTTTACACTGTACATTGGAATACTGACAAAGCCTTACTTGGTCATTTACTGTACAACTAGGTTAGGACATTTGTAGGGGCCAGTTTCGAATTGCAGTCTCACGTAGGTGTTTTTTGAGAGTGTTTTTGAAAGTGGGTAGTGATTCACATTCCTGATGTTGTGCTTTTTGAGAACTCAGACAAACAGACAAGCATAACACAAACACACAAGGATGGATGGGGTGGGGGGCTAAGAGAAGGCAGTGGAGAAGAGATGGGTCTTGAGGGGGGTTGGGAAAATTGGGAGAGACTCTGAGAGACCCGCGCTGGCCATGCAGGTGATTGATTGATTGATTGAAAATTGTATTAACAGATTGCAGAATGGGTACAATACAGTACGGCTCAATACACACAATTGTTAAGGGGATGCAGACCAGAGAAACACTTCCGTCTTGTTTTCATCAGGGTCCCCCATTTTCAATTCATAATGAATTGTAAGTAAGGGTGCAATTAGCACCGTGCAATCCATTCTTTGTGGATCCCGCCCTGAGTCTCTAATGTCTTGGGGGAGAGAGGGGCCTGGGAGCTGCCCTGGAGAAGCAGGCCAAGGAGGATGAGGATGTTTATATGCACTTCAATACAATAGTAAAAGTAGCCGTGTTGTATTGATATGAATCAATATTAATACAAAAACCCCGGCCTTGATCAAATCATGGGTCAAGCGCACATTCTCTAAGGAGTGTGAATTAGGCTCTTTGAGAGAAGCTTTGAAACAATCTGCCCAGGTGAGTATCCTACTGTACATATAATCTGAAGTGCAATAAAACACCAGTGGACCCCCTACAGGACTGTGGCAAGCAAAATGTCAAAAGCTGATTGTTGCAAATCCTTAGTGCATGATAGCTGAGTGCTACTTTAGGGCAGTCATTTGGATTTTCTGTTTCATGTTATTCCTAAGTGCTCACTGTTACTGGCTTTTTGAATGGGGTGTAATTAGAGATGGCAGCTACTGTAAATAGTCTTGTATATAGCACCTAAAAATCCTTAAGTTCTATCTCTGTCATAAATTACATAACGTACAAAACTGTCTGGAATGCAATTACTATGCAGCCTTCTCTGACCAAATGCTGTAATGAACAATGAGTCAAGGGTGCTGGCAGTGCAGAGTGAGGCCTTGTTTCACCATCCAAATTAGTGGCAGCACAATGGCAGCCTTGGGTTCACTCCATTCTGTTAATTAGCCTGTTTAGGAAGAAATCTCTCCCCTCCCTTTGTCCTCCTCCCAGCAATGGGCTCGTACTACACACATGATACACCCCTTGACTGGTGCTTTCTGTCAAGGGCGCACACTTAACTCATTCAGCGCCAGTCACGATGATAGTCGGGTTAACTCGCCATCGATTGAGCACCAGACCCGAGTATACCCCCCCCCCCCCCCCCCACCCCCTCCCACCTCTCCAGCTGCAGCTCCTCCCCCTGCACCATCTCCTCCTCACTGCTGCAACCACAACTCTGCAGTTCCGCCCCCTGGCCCCACCCCCTGTCACCTAGCCCCCCCCTGTGACCTAGTCCCCCCCCCTGTCACCTGCCTCCCCCCTGTGTCACCCAGCCCCCCCCCCCCCTTGTCCCTCACAGTAGATGAGGTGAGGGCGGAACTAAGGAAACTGCGTCCAGGAAAGGCGGCTGGCCCGGATGGCGTGTGTTCGAGGCTGCTGAAGCTCTGTGCAGACCAACTGGCTGAGCCGCTCCAGAAGCTCTTCAATATGAGCCTGCGGGACGTGAGGGTGCCGGTCCTGTGGAAATCATGTCTTGTGCCGGTACCCAAAGCTGGGCGCCCGGCCGAGCTCAACAACTACAGACCGGTGGCCCTCACGTCACACATCATGAAGACACTGGAGAGGCTGCTTCTACACCATCTGAGGCCACAGACTGAACACGCCCTTGAACCCCTGCAGTTTGGGTATCGGGAGAGCATCGGGGTGGACGACGTGGTCCTCTACATGCTCCACCGGGCCTACTCCTACCTGGATGAGCCGGGGAGTTATGTTAGGATTATGTTTTTTGATTTTTCGAGCACTTTTAATAATATTCAACCTCCCATACTTAAAGACAAGCTCAGGAAGATGGGGGTGGATCCCTCCTTCACTTCTTGGATCACGGATTACCTGACAGACCGACCACAGTTTGTCAGAATGGGCAACTGTGTCTCGGAGACAGTGGTCAGCAGCACTGGGGCTCCACAGGGGACTGTTCTCGCTCTGTTCCTGTTCACCCTCTACACAGCAGACTTCAACTACAACTCTGAGTCTTGCCACGTCCAAAAATACTCGGACGACACAGCGATTGTGGTGTGTGTGAGGAAGGGACAGGAGGGAGAGTACAGGGACCAGGTGGGAGCCTTCAGCGACTGGAGCGAACGGAACGGCCTTCTCCTGAACGCAACAAAGACCAAGGAGATGGTACTGGACTTCCGCAGGTCGAAACCACCTCTGCAACCAGTCAGCATACGGGGAAACAACATTGCGACGGTGCAGACATACAAATATTTAGGTGTGCACCTAGACGATAAGCTGGCCTGGGCTGCAAACGCGGAAGCGCTCTACAAGAAAGGACAGAGCCGGCTGTTCTTCCTTAGGAGGCTCAGGTCTTTTAATGTGTGTAGGGAAATGTTGTTCGTGTTCTATCAGGCAGTGGTGGCAAGTGTGCTCCTCTATGCCGCTGTCTGCTGGGGTGGTAATACCACAGCCAGGGATGCCAGGCGGCTGTATAAGCTGGTGAAAAAGGCTGGCTCAGTGGTGGGGAGGACACTGGACCCACTGGGGACCGTGGTGGAGAGCCGCACGCAGAGCAAGCTGCTGGCCATCATGGACAATACCACCCTCTCCACCACACCCTGGTGGGGCAGAGCAGCAGTCGCAGCGGACGGCTCATCTCCCTGCACTCACGGACTGAGCGGCACAGGAGATCCTTTGTCCCCACAGCCATCAGACTGTACAACAGCGTAATATAGTGTGGGGGACCTTGACCTCTGACCCACACACCTGTTTTTACACCTGTTTTTACACCTGTTTTTATACACTGTTTTTCATACACCTGTTTTTACACACTTGTTTCATACACCTGCTTTTATCTCATCACGCTCCTATTGATATTGATAGATATGATTTAATTGAATTTTATCATGTGCTTATTTTTTATTCATGATGCAGACATAACGTGAAATAACTGAATGAGAACTGTCAATGTCTGTATACTGTGTGAGCTGTGAGATACCCTGAATTTCCCCAAGGGGATTAATAAAGTATCTATCTATCTATCTATCTATCTATCTATCTATCTATCTATCTATCTATCTATCTATCTATCTATCTATCTATCTATCTATCTATCTATCTATCTATCTATCTATCTATCTATCTATCTATGGTCGGATTTTAATTGTTATTTCTTTTATTAGCGATATCCATTCATTTTCATCCATCCAGCTTGATGTTATCGTTGGGAATGGATCTGTGCTCGCAAAAGGGCAAATACCGCTACCTACGCCTTCCAGTTGGTATTGCACCCCATTGGGAATGGTCTAGTTTCTTTTATGGGACAATCCAAGCCGTTCGGGCGGGGTTTAGGTGCTCAGGCAAGGTAAGCTGTTTCAACGATACATCTGCGAGGCTCCCCCCCCCCCTCGATATGCAATGGTGTTGAACGTGGCTGTTATGTGTGTCATGTGCCCTGATCAGGCGTTCCTAGTGTGATGTGTCATGTCTAGATGTAGTCCTTTGTCATGGTGTGTAGTCCCTATTGTTTTCCCCCAGGTGTACCCAATTACCATTACCCCAGGTGTGTGTTGTCTCGTCATTCCCTTGTGTATAAGTAGTCTGTCATCCCTTCCGTCTGGTGCTGATCCTGTCTGTATAGCCCTGTGTTTGTCTGTCTATTATTTGAGGTTCATTTCAGTTACGAAAACCATGGTAACTATTAATTAAAATATTCTTTATTTAGATACTTTGGCTGCCGTCTCCTTATTGTGTAACATTGACAAGTTAACGAGCCTTCCTGTAGTCAATGGTTACGTAATATGGGGGCTCGGCCAAACGACTAGGAGCAAGCATTGGTGATGGCCGCTGGGCTGGATCCACACTGTGAGGTATGGTTGGCATTGTCGTGTGTGTGACCCATGTTTTAGACCCCCTTGGCAAATACTTCTCCAATAGGGAGCGTTCTCAACCAGCTAGGGCAGTTGGACCATTTTATATATGGTACCTTCCATCGCCTGGGGACACACCACATGCGGTCGGGGTATTAGAAGGACCCTGTCAGGCTCCTCCTAGGCCGGCGTGTGTATAGTAGTTACTTATATAGGGGTACTATAGTGAGGGTTGAGAGCGTTTGGGGATGGGTTTTTTTTTTTTTTGACACATGACAGCGGTTGATTTGCGAATACCTCTAGGTGTGGAGGCATTAGGCGGTCGTGCCAGCGCTTGTTTAGATATCGTACATACAGTACCAGGGTTGGTAGTGGAGCGGTGGCCGAAGTAGGTAGGGACCAGGGCTATACAGACGCTAGGGTGAAGCCGTTTTTCTTTTGTTTGTTGTGGTTAGTTAGGGGTTGATTGTTTTCGTTTGTTTTGTTATATGGTGGTTGTGTTTGTGGGTATCCCTCATTTTCTCCTTCCCTGTTTCTGCCCGGTTCAGAAATGCCAGTGACAGTGGCAGACTTTGTGCGCAGGCCGACAGTGGGGTTGTTAGGCGTGTGCACGAAGGATGAGCTGGCGGGAATAGCGGACCATTATGGGGTTAAACTGGCCCCGGGTAGAAAAGCACAGCAGCGGGGCACATTGGTAGAGGCTCTGACCACCCAAGAGGTGGTGCATGACGACACCGATGAGGAGTTAGACCAAGGCTCCGATGGCTCTCTGGGGCTGCGCAAGTTGGAGTTAGAGCTTAGGTTTGAAGAGCTCAGGTTCAAGCGTGAGGAGGCGGACCGTGTGCGCGCGGAGGCGGAACGGGTGCATGCGCGCGAGTTGGAGCGTGTGGACCGTGACCAAGCTGAGGCGGAGCGCAATCGCGCACACACACTCGAACTCAGGAGGCTTGGGGCAGAGGTGCGCCCACACGTCGAAGATAGGTTTGATGTGGTCAAATTTCTCCGTCTCGTGCCACAGTTTCTGGAAAAAGATGTGGATAAATATTTTTCCATGTTTGAAACTGTGGCCACGACACTGAGATGGCCGGCCGAACACTGGACCTTGCTGCTCCAGAGTGTCCTTACGGGAAAAGCCCAGCATGTGTATGCGTCCCTGTGCCCGAATACCCAAGACTACGAGGCGGTCAAAGCTGCGATTCTCAGGGCGTATGAGCTGGTGCCTGAGGCGTACAGGCAGCGGTTCAGGGCTCTGCGGAAGGGCAGCTCGCAGACGTATGTGGAGTTTGCTTATGAGAAAGAGCTGTTGTTTGACCGGTGGTGCGCGTCGGAGAAGGTGGACACCCTGGTTAAGATGCGAGAGCTCGTGCTCCTTGAGGAATTCAAGTCGTATTGTCTGCCCGAATATGTTGCTATGTACATGAACGAGCGTAAGGTGACTGAGTGTTCGGTGGCTGCGAGCCTGGCGGACGAGTTTGTGCTGACGCACAAGACACTCTTTACGCCAAGTTACCCTGTACGCAATATGGAGAGTAAGCCGAGGTGGGGTTTCGGCGACAAGACGGTGGGCACGGGTGGTAGCAGTGGGGGCGAGGCGATTGAGCGGGGCGCGAGGTCTGAGACACGCGATTGCTTTAACTGTGGAGAACGAGGTCATATAAAAGAAAATTTTTTGCCCTTACTCGTCCCAGTAGGCAGATTTCGTTGGTGATGGCACCCACACGCACATCGGTTGAGTATGACAAAAAGGGTGAGGATATTAAAGCTTACCTACCGTTTATCAGCGGGGGTTTTGTATCCTTGGCTAGTGATGGGGTGAGGGTTCCTGTGACCATATTAAGGGACACGGCTGCATCCCAGTCATTTATTCGGGGGGATGTGTTGCCTTTCGACAGTAGTTCAGAAGTGGATGCTGGGGTAACAGTTAGGTCTTTTGGGATGCATGTGATGAAGGTCCCGCTTCATATTGTCCACCTGACATCTGAGTTGGTGTCGGGCCCGGTCGTCATTGGGGTAGAAAGTTGCTTCCCGGTTGCGGGGGTGTCACTAATCCTCGGGAACGATTTGGCAGGGGGTAGGGTCCTCGTGAAGGCAGACGTGACTTGTGTGCCAGCACAGTCTGGGGCGGTAGACACCCTGGCAGAGGCGTATCCGAGAGTGTTCTCTTCATGTGCGGTGACGCGAGCCAGGGTTGTTAGAGCTCGGGCCGAGGAAGAGGGCGAGGTGGACTTGTTCGATACCATAGTAATGGCTGACGGCGACGAGCCTGGGAGGAAGGGGGCGCTCCAGGGGCAGCCTGGCTCGTTGTTATTGTCTCAGCTTGCCCCTACAGTTGACCAACTTGAGTCGGATGACGCTGTTTCTTCTGTTTCAGCCGGTTCATTGCTGAACACTACTTCCTCGGAAGTTGCCAGTAGCGCGGCTGAGTTTTTTTCCGCTCGTGAGGAACTTATCGCAGAACAGGGTAGGGATGCAAGCCTGTCGGGTTTGTTTGCGTCCGCTGTGGGGGAAGGAGAGAGTAAGGGTCTTAAAAGCTGTTATGTCCTGGGAGACGGGGTGTTGCTGCGTAAAGGGTCCCCTGATCCGGATGCGTCATTGGGGAATGATTGGAATGTGGTGACGCAGGTTGTGGTTCCGTTCAAGTACCGTCATGATATCCTTTGTTTGGCTCACGATCATAGGCTCGCAGGGCATTTGGGGGTCAACAGGACATTCGACAGGGTGCTGCGTAATTTTTTTTGGCCAGGGTTAAAACGGGATGTGGCGCAGCACTGCAGGGGATGTTCTACGTGTCAGATAATGGGGAAACCCAGTGACGTCATTCCACGGGCGCCGCTCTATCCTATCCCGGCAGTGGGGGAACCCTTTGAGAGGGTTGTTATTGACTGTGTGGGACCGCTCCCTAGAACGAAGGCAGGTAATAGTTTTCTTTTGACCATTATGTGTGCCAACACACGTTTCCCTGAAGCGATTCCGTTGAAACGGATAACGGCCAAGACGGTGTCACAGGCTTTGGTGAGGTTCTTCTCTGTGGTCAGTTTACCTCGCGTGGTCCAATCCGCTCAAGGGCCGAATTTCTTGTCTCGTATCTTCTCGCGGGTTTTGAAACAGCCGGGTATATCACATAGCTTCTCTAGTCCATACCATCCGGAGTCACAGGGGGCGTTAGAAAGATTCCACTCCACGTTAAAGACTATGCTTCGGGCGTTCTGTCGTGATACAGAGGAGGATTGGGATGAGGGGGCTCATTTGATGTTGTTTGCCGCAAGGGAAGTGGTACTGGAATCTTTGGAATCTTTGGGTCATATTAATATGATTAAGCCGTTTCATACAAGGGGGCCTGTGGCCAGTACTGTGGCGGCCGCTACGCCGGTGTCGGCTTGTGTGTTGGCCCCATCTAGTGTCGATATGAGTAATGACAGTCTCTTTCTTTCAGATGGCGTTGGTGGGCTGGAGGATGACGTGATTATCCCGTCTAAAGTGGTAGTGGAGGGCCGTCGTACAAACACGGAGTCTGTGGTCACTCTTGGCTGTCGGCTGGGCCATCTGTCAGAGCTACAGCAAGCTGATATCATGGGCCTGGTTAGGACTCACGGCGAACTTGTCTCGGATATCCCTTCGCGCACGAGTGTCTTGTACCATGACATTGATGTGGGGGAGGCAGTGCCCATTAAACAGCACGCGTATCGCGTGAATCCACACAAACGTGCACGGTTGCAAAAGAAGTGGAATGTATGCTCGCTAATGGCATCGCGGAGCCCAGCTCCAGCCCGTCTTGTGTCTCCACGGCTCCTCTTAAAGACGTATGGCACACAATAGAATGAACACTGAAAGCGAGGAGATTCTTCAGAATAACATCAGAGATTTTGTTCTGAAGTATTAAATATACTCTGCGGGAGTGCACTTTGGCCTATTGTGTTTCTCTTTGTTAATTTTGTTCTGTTTTCCAGGGGCGGGTCGGGCTGGTGAGGAGTGGGGCTGGGGCTGCCCATTCGTCCTGACTGATTGCCTGATCGATTGAGAATGTTATTGACAGATTGCAGAGTGCAGCGGCAATATCGTAGTCTGTGAAGTTTGTCTGAGACGTGTTTAGAAGTGGCCACTATTTTTCTCGTTATTTATTTTGTGTGGTATTTTTTCTCTTTTGTTGTTTATGTCCATTTCCCCATTTTTATTCTGGGGTTATGGCCATAAATTTAAGGGGGGGGGTGTTATGTGTGTCATGTGCCCTGATCAGGCGTTCCTAGTGTGATGTGTCATGTCTAGATGTAGTCCTTTGTCATGGTGTGTAGTCCCTATTGTTTTCCCCCAGGTGTACCCAATTACCATTACCCCAGGTGTGTGTTGTCTCGTCATTCCCTTGTGTATACGTAGTCTGTCATCCCTTCCGTCTGGTGCTGATCCTGTCTGTATAGCCCTGTGTTTGTCTGTCTATTATTTGAGGTTCATTTCAGTTACGAAAACCATGGTAACTATTAATTAAAATATTCTTTATTTAGATACTGGCTGCCATCTCCTTATTGTGTAACATTGACAAGTTAACGAGCCTTCCTGTAGTCAATGGTTACGTAATAGTGGCACAGACCTCCGCGCCCAGTACTTCAAATGGCGATGAGATAATTGGATTATTTATTTTGCATTACATCAGATACAAGGTAAATACACTATATATAAATTTGATCGTTGGTCTGATATGTCTTTCTACCGCGATCGTGGCTGTGTGTGTGTGTGTGTGGCTGTGTGCCTTTGAGTTTGAGGAGGCTGCGGCGGAGCCCCGCGGTCCAATGCTCTTTTCATGTATGCACGAGGAGGGATAATAATATATATATATAATATAATCAATAGCGTTTATTTCAGGAAGATACGATAATCAGGTGAATTCCACTAAAACGCTATTATCCATCTTTCTCTGGAATTACTCAGAGGCACCCAAAGTTATACTCATATTCAAATGGCTATAAAACGGAAATGTACAGATGAAAAAACAATCCGTTTTGTACATGTTGACTGGATGCAACTAACTGATAATCGACGGGTGTATTAGACCTATAGCTATACTTTAAGATATATTTTAAGGACTCGCAAATCTCGCAGTCCCCCCATTGACTTACAGCGGTGGCACACTAGCGCCATCTCGTGGATTAAGCGGTGCCGCTGAATGAGTTAATGGGGAACAGCCATTTAACCCTTTCACCACCACACTACAGGAGGTTAACCCTTTCACAACCGTCTGTAGTGTGGTAGTGAAAGGGTTAACCGTCTGTAGTGTGGTAGTGAAAGGTTAACATTATATAGTGTGGTAGTGAAAGCATTAACCCTTTGTAGTGTGGTAGTGAAAGTGTTAACCTCCTGTAGTGTGGTAGTCTCACGCCTCACTGGTGACATAACCACATATCACAACTTTTTTCTCGGATAGCCTCCCGGCTTCACCAGTACGGTTGGGCTTTGTGCTTGATCGCTACCCGTCTCCTCCTGTCATGCTGTGGATCTTCTCCTGCCTAGCAGTTTTCCATTTCTGCGTGTCTAGCCCATGGCTAACGGCTAACACCAGGCTCACACCCCCCTCCACTGACATGCTACAATATCTCGCCCGCAACTACATAAACTGAACAACTGCACAATTCCAACATGCATCTCTGTCATCAAACAACTAGGACTTCTACACCGACCCCGCTATATTCATAGAAGCTCCTGAAGAGAGTGTGTTCATTCTCAACCGGTTCACAACATCCCATCCATCTGGTCTGTGCGCACTTCCGCATTCCCGCAACTGTAACATGCGTTACTTTATGAAGAAGATGTCAATGTGTTGATAAATGAAGTGTGGGCCCAATATGTTAGGATATGCCAATGTCAGCATATTTGGGTCACTTGACCTTTAAGATTCCAGGTATGGGTGTGGTTAGGGGCGGTCCTAACCATCAGGGGGCCATCTTGGATTGGAATCATGGCCTCATGGAGTTTTGTTTGCTACGGCTATTGTGAGAGGAAGGAGGGATTTTTCCAGGCCTCCTAAAAGATTCTCCAGTAACCAAGGACAGTTCAGCTACAGTGGTGTTTCCCAGTGGATTACTTCTTTTTCCTTTCCTTTTCTAAGATGTGGATCAACCCAGGACTTATCACCTTTTGGACACTCAAAGGTTTGAGTGTTGTTGGACACTACTACCTCTACCATGCAGGCTGCATGGTCTGGTAGGCCTGAACATTATACATGGTAACATACATGGTAACATACATGGTAACATACATGGTAACATACATGGTAACATTAGACATGGTAACATTATACATGGTAACATACATGGTAACATACAGGGTAACATTAGACATGGTAACATTATAAATGGTAACATTATACATGGTAACATACATGGTAACATACATGGTAACATACATGGTAACATTAGACATGGTAACATTATACATGGTAACGTACATGGTAACATACAGGGTAACATTAGACATGGTAACATTATAAATGGTAACATTTATGTTGGGGCTAATGGACTGTAAAGCTGACAGGACCGTTCTTATTGGTTTGAGATGATTTTTGTTGTACCATACGTTGCTGTGGGGTGCCCCATTTATTTTGATCCACCTTTTGGTTAATACAACACTTTGAATTTAACACTGTTCCAGTACTCTCATTCTTTATAGCTGAACAGGTTTGTTTATTATTTCAAGACTGTTACACAACGTCATCTGAACACTGCCACTACTGGATCTAGTATCCCTGGTAACACCGCAAGATTGATTGATTGATTGATTGATTGATTGATTGATTGATTGATTGATTGATTGATTGATTGAAAATTGGATTATCGACTAAACCTTACTTGGTCCCAAGAATGATGGAGCTGAAAGAGGTGCTAGAGTTAGCATTGTGCCCATCATATACTGATGAAACCTTAGACTATTTTCAGTGCAAAATCAGTGATCATAGACAGGTACTATTAGAGGTTTTCCCTGCAGTTAAACTCCGTCCTAAACATCACTTTGTGGAGCATTATCCCGCTCTAGTTAAGTGCTTTGGACCCCTGCTGCATGTTTGGACCATGCGATTTGAGGCCAAGCACCGCTTTTTCAAAAGAGTGGTGCATGACACTCAAAACTTCAAAAATATCTTGAAGACGATGGCAATCAGACACCAACACATGATGGCATATCATCTTGCTTCACCATCATATTTCAAGCCAAAAACCCAGGCATCCAGGGTTGACTCTGTTCTGGTTTCATCTCTACCAGCAGTAGCTCAGGTACACATTAGAGGACACACAGTTAGTGACACAATCTACCAGACATCAAAGGTAACCATTGATGGCACAGACTGTCTGTGGAATGTTTCTCTCCGTCAGAGTCAGTGGTGGACTGTCTACATTTAGCCAAATAGAACAGATCTACCTTGTGAATAACGAGGTTTCTTTTCTGTGTCGAGACTATGACTCCTGGTATATAGAACATTTTAGGTCCTATGAGCTGTCAACCACACAACCACATCTGTCCATCTACCTACAGTCTGGTCTCAATGATACAGTCCCACTCTCAGCATATATGATCGATGGTCTGCTGCTGCTGCTGACTCCCAAGCGATTCATTCAAGTGAAACGGAACTGAGTCCAGCTAATGGTGAATAGTTATTTTATTAATCAATTATTGTGTCTTTATTCACTCGTTGTGTAATTGACCAGTTTATATTCTGTATAAGTTCATATTCTGTATATGTTAACACTTTGGGTGCCGGGACCCGTCTTTAGACGTCTTTGCTGGCCATGCTAAAGTTGCCGGGGGACGCTGTACGTCGTCTTTATATCAATATTTCAAAAATCTGCGATCGGATTCATAATGTCCCTCCGCTGGCTTGAGATACACCAGCAGGACCCACTGAGCTCTCTGGCGGTTCAGGAGCGCCATCTGGTGGCCGATCGCGCAACCGCTTAACAGGAAGCGCAGTAGAGGTTGTGCTAGATGTCCGTATTGCTTCCGGCCACTCGGGATAGGTTCCGGCACTCTAGCTCGTCACACTACATAGCGATCGATTGCCAATAACTCGATAAACAACATGATTTGGACGTATATACCATTATACAAGCTGGAGATGGACCGGGTAATAATATATCCCATAATGATCAAATTTCTACTCGACGATGATCGCCCAACGGCGCGCGGAGACTGGGGTGAGTTTCAGCGTGTAACGTTACCGTCTTCGATAATAACTGATATTATCAACATTTGACCCACATTAGATGATTGGTATAACGCTGCCCACGGAATTATAAACGCCCCCTCGCCCATCCGGTCAACATCAGATGACGTGTAGTAACTTCTAGAAGTACGTCTAGTTGGAATTTTTTATATCGCGCTGATTGCCATCAAACTGTATTTCATCATCAATATAATGCATTTGGGGCTATATATCACGTTCTGGAGAAAGCTGCAGAAAGAGATGAAAACATACTTATACATTAGACCATACTTTACTATGAATATGTGAATGAAAAAGTTTAACGTTGCTACACAATGAACAATACATATAGGACTTTGAATGGGCCCTAATAATGGCAATGTAGCAATAGAATTTAAAAAGTTATAGCCCTGCAAAGAAGGGGACTTTCTCCATAGACAAATAGCGCTGGCAATCTATGGTATATCATTAATTTAACCTTAGGCAACCAAAGTGTTAATAATGATGCTTTCTGTGTTGTGTTTATGACTACTCCTTAGGTCCTTGAGCTGCTGTCTGTCGACCGGACCACATCTGTCCACTGTCCATCTACCTGCAGTCTGGTCACAACGATACAGTCCCACTCTCAGCATACAAGATCGATGGTCTGCTGCTGCTGCTGACTCCCAAGCGATTCATTCAAGTTTCCATAGCACAATGGCAGCTGCCTCCCCACAACCCATGATCCTTCGTGTTGTTGAGACAGACCGGGCTAGAAAATTAAAACTCAGTTCACGCCCCGCCTCTGTTGATGCACTGATCAAGATTATAAAAGAACAGTTGGAAATAGACCTTGACTTCAGTTTGCTGTATGAAGATCCAGACTTTGATGGGAAACTTACTTCCCTTGATGACATTGCCGGAATTACTTCCCTTGATGACATTACGGAATTGCCGGAAATGCCAGCTTTCATAACTTAACCTAGCCATTTTGAAAATGAAATTTAATACCTGAATATATTGGAATGATGATGATCCAAATAAAATGGCTAGGTGAAGTTATGAAAGCTGGAGGGAAAACAACATTGTATTTGAAGTTACTGTACATTGCCTGTATAATTATTTAAGGAAATCGTGCAGCAGAGTGCAGTATCTGCTTTTTTGGGGTTAATTAAAATAACTACGTCATATTTTTGTATGCCTAAAGATTACTTCATTAATACATGTTAAATCTGGGTACTATCATCTATCTACCTATAACACATTTTGGATGGCAAGTCAAAAAACTTTAAAGCCATTTTTCTCAGTTTCACTGTTTGGAAGTTACTGCGGTCTGCCTTGACAGGGCAGTATAGTTAGTGTACTGTATAGTGTTCTTAGTACAGAGTACTGTAGTGTTCTAGTTATCATTCTGCAAACATAGCCTGCTCTAAATGACGGATGGTGCCTCTGACATTCTGACTAACTCTTTCAATGAAAACACCATCTTGTTCCATGATACATCATGGAGCAAATACAGCTGCATTTCCATATGTAGGTATGTGCACTATTAACAGTATTGCCAGCTGTATAGCATGTAATGTGGATTGGTATTTTGGTTCCACATTGGCAGGACCCAATATACAGCACAACGTTTGTGAATTTTACATGTGCCAAGCGGATTGACAATTTTCAGATAATCTATACATTTTATTCTGTACTGTACATAGATACACTGTGTTATCCCAACGGTCACAATAGTTGCCGTCAACATGTTTGCTCATTCTATGACCACACTATACAAATTTGAGTAATTCAGCCAGGATGTAAACAGCTCTGGTCATGTGCACTGCACATATTGAGACCCTTTATTATTTCAATATTTGCTGGAAATACATTGATACATCATTCAGTAACATTTTCAGAGCCTTATAACAAACATTATTACACTATTGTGACCAGTGGGATTAAATGTGTAATATACAATACATTTTATGTACATGTTATAACATGCATGTATTTATTTTCTATTTATATTTTCAGATAATCTATACATTTTATTCTGTACTGTACATAGATACACTGTGTTATCCCAACGGTCACAATAGTTGCCGTCAACATGTTTGCTCATTCTATGACCACACTACAAATTTGAGTAATTCAGCCAGGATGTAAACAGCTCTGGTCATGTGCACTGCACATATTGAGACCCTTTATTATTTCAATAGTTGCTGGAAATACATTGATACATCATTCAGCAACATTTTCAGAGCCTTATAACAAACATTATTACACTGTTGTGACCAGTGGGATTAAATGTGTAATATACATTACATTGCATGTTATAACATGCATGTATTTATTTTCTATATATATTTTCAGATAATCTATACATTTTATTCTGTACTGTACATAGATACCCTGTGTTATCCCAACGGTCACAATAGTTGCCGTCAACATGTTTGCTCATTCTATGACCACACTATACAAATTTGAGTAATTCAGCCAGGATGTAAACAGCTCTGGTCATGTGCACTGCACATATTGAGACCCTTTATTATTTCAATATTTGCTGGAAATACATTGATACATCATTCAGTAACATTTTCAGAGCCTTATAACAAACATTATTACACTATTGTGACCAGTGGGATTAAATGTGTAATATACAATACATTTTATGTACATGTTATAACATGCATGTATTTATTTTCTATATATATTTTCAGATAATCTATACATTTTATTCTGTACTGTACATAGGTACACTGTGTTATCCCAACGGTCACAATAGTTGCCGTCAACATGTTTGCTCATTCTATGACCACACTACAAATTTGAGTAATTCAGCCAGGATGTAAACAGCTCTGGTCATGTGCACTGCACATATTGAGACCCTTTATTATTTCAATATTTGCTGGAAATTGCAAATTTGCTGGGATTAAATGTGTAATATATGTGATGCCCACTAGAAGTGGTATCATGTTAATATCTTTAGATTATGTGTCAAAACAGTGTGAACATATGGGTACAGGATTACCTCCATCAGAAACAAGTTAGAAGAGTCATTTATATGTAATGGGAGACATTAACATAATCTGGTCAATAGGTGGCGGTATAGGACTGGTGTTTAGTGACTTCGCCTTCCAGGGACCCGTTACTGTGTGCTTAGGAACGCACGAGGCGATCTCAGCCTCACAACCGGGAGGAGCCAGAGTCAATAACATCGTGTCTGCACCTTCCTTTGTCAAATGATTAACTACAACCTGTTTCATAGGTGGGTAATATACTACAAACCACACATAAAGGTTAACAAGGATACATGCAATGTCGAGGGTTCAAATGAAGTAACTATTGTCGATGTTTGAGTCAAGTTTAAGAAGTTTAAGACGACAGGTAACGTGGTTGAGAAGCAGACCGTCTATTGATGGCGCCACGTTTCGGTGGTACATTTAAATAGTGTTGGAACACAATTGTCCATTTAAGCACTAACGTGTCGAAGTTAAGTATCTCCAAGGGGATTATAAAGGTTTATGTTTTGAAATACATACGGTGTTGGGTTGAATTGCTGTGTAGTAAAGGTGTATATTGTGTACAAGATGGTTAGAGGGAAAGTACTTTAGCTACCCTACCTAGAAGGTAGCTAAACACGGGGCTGTACCACATGCTCTCTCTCTCTCTCTCTCTCTCTCTCTCTCTCTCTCTCTCTCTCTCTCTCTCTCTCTCTCTCTCTCTCTCTCTCTCTCTCTCTCTCTCTCTCTCTCTCTCTCTCTCTCTCTCTCTATTGCGCCCTCAGTTAAATGTAAATATAAATCTATTCCCTTGAGTTATACCATGGTCACGGTTTAGCAAATTCCTAGTAGGGTTGAGAACGGCCCGATACAAATATATATATAAATGTACTTTCAGTGCACATTTGAGTTTCAATAGAACTTGAGACCGGAACACAACTATGGATAACACTGAGGTGTGGAGGTATTTCGGTATACTAGAGAATAGTGGATATGACTGATGATAAGTGACTGATGATAAAGGTAACACTTATTGGTGATTTAAGGAATTGTTTGACAGACAATGAGAATGACAGTGTTGGTTAAAATACATACTATGGTCCCTTCCAACATGCCTAGACATGTCTAGACAGAGGTTAACAGGATAATGTTTCTCTTCTCACGTGCTTATATTTAAGACGCCAAATATGTATAAAGACATAAGTAATCACAATGTACAGTATATAATACTGGATAACTACATTTAAAAGGAAAATGCTATTGAAGTGAACCAGGGTATCCTAAAAGGGTAGAATGTGTGTTGCAATGATGAATATGCTTTTGAATTAATAACAAGTATGGGATTATAATTGAATGTATTGAAGTAATGTAACTAATTGAACTGGATGATGATACAATGATGATACAATGATTATACAATGATGATACAATGATGATACAATGATGATACAATGATGATACAATGATGATGATGATTGATTGATTATTCTATTGAATGAATAAATGTTGTTGAAATATACAACCAGGAGGAGCCAGAGTCAATAACATCGTGTCTGCACCTTCCTTTGTCAAATGATTAACTACAACCTGTTTCATAGGTTAAACATATATCTGCTATCAGGTGCCATATCCTGGTACCTGTAACAGTTTATTGGGGGCTCGTCCGGGATCAGCGCCACCTGCTGGATGGGAGCTGATCCAGAGATATTGACACCTGGACCAACCGCGACCCGATGAACCAGGAACCAACGCCCGGTGTAAAGGTCGTCGAATGAGGGATTGATCTGCGCAGTATCGACAGCAGTGAAGTGCCTCATCTGATGCCAGATGACAACGAGACTACGTCCACTACTCTACCTGACGAGAAGGAAGACCGGTGTCGTGTAGAGGAGATCCACCCACCACGGAAAGTCATCACAGTGATCCTGAACTGAGAGCCAAGTGCGAGGAATCGGGAAGCAGCCATGGGAGACAGCGAGAGGAAAAGCTTGGTGTGGGACATCAAGAAGAGCCTGCTCACTCTACCTGCGGATGAACTGTTTCGCATTGCCGAGGCATTGGAACTGATACCAGGACTGGAGACGTCTGACCGAACCCACCTTACCGTAGACGACGTGGAGGGGTGCTTCAACTTTATCAACGACTACCTGTACAGTAAGGTTTTACTGGAGTTAGAGGATACAGGGTTGTCTTATTTATTACAGATAAAAGATGTAACTGATGGACTTATGCAGAGTGAGGTGGTGGGTCTAGAAGAGGGTAAAACCGAGGGCCTACGGTCCACCAGTCGAAGTGATGCAGTACCAGTCGACCCCGTTAGCGTCTTTTATGATGTAAGTGAAACCATTGAGGGTGTGCCCACTCCAAAAGTAAGCAACCAGGTTTTACAGTGCCTGCCCAGTGTACCACCACCCACAGCTCAGGCTGTGCCATTGAATAAGAGTGTAACAGACACCGAAAGTAAACAGGAAACCCCTGGTGTGTCGCCAGATAAACTAATATCTTTACGAGAACTGTCGTACCTTCACCGCAGGGAGTTTAAGCTCCAGGGAGGTCAGATAGGAGACCAGGGATCAGACATTAGTTACAACAGTGTCTGCAAACAGATCGACGAAGGTCTGAAGGAGCAATTCAGCGATGCAGAGGTTGTTAGAGCAGTCTTGAGAGTGATCAAAGCTGGCAGCTTTAAGGATATGTTAATGGTAAAAGACGATTTGACTATCGATGAGCTGAAGGGTTTTTCTCCATTCTCACCTCGGTGAACAAAGTAATACCGAGTTGTTTCAAGAACTCATGTGTACAAAGCAAAAGGATAGTGAAACACCACAGCAGTTTTTGTATAGAGTCATAGGACTCAAGCAGAAGATTTTACTAGCATCAAAATATGCTGCTACTGACGTTAAGTACAACGAACGAACCGTTCAGGATGTCTTTCTCCACACTGTATATCAAGGTTTAGGACACAAACATGATGACATTCGTAGGGAACTCAAACCCTTAATTGAAGACAGAGTACCTGATGAGGCCATTCTCAGACAGATGAAAAAGGTCATGAGCGATGAGAGTGAAAGACAGCGACGGTTAGGGCCTACCAATCGCAATAGACCCCCCCATGTACATAGTGCAGGTGCTGAGGTGAAGGGAGCACAGTGCCCCCCCCCCACTAGGGAAGAAAATACAGGAAAGAAACTTAAACTAGACCCGATCCAGCAGTTAACAGAGAAAGTAGAGAAACTTACCAATCTAGTGGATCTCCTGCAACAACCACCCCAGGTCAGAACAGGGAGGATAAATAGGCAGAGGGACAGGCCATATGGCTGTAGCAAATGTGTAGCACAGAATTTACCTAATTGCCCTCACTGTTTCCATTGTGGCGAAGAAGGCCATAGAGCGTTAGGCTGTCAAAAGAGACCACCGCGTCAGGGAAACTGAGGCCGGTCACTGCAAGAGGACAACCATTGACCGGTTCCCCTTTACTGTCCCAACCTGACAACCGTCGTACTAGTGAGCCTGAGAAGGAAAGAGTAAGAGAGGAGAAAACTGCACCTAGAACAGAAACCAAGACGGTAAACCAGATACAGAAGCACACAGACCCCCCTAATTTACCAAACACTAAGAGTGAATGCCTCGCCAAGCTCGTAGGGAGAAGAGCTCTCACCCATTGTAACCTAAACGGTTTAGCAGTCCAAGCCCTGCTTGATACAGGGGCCCAAGTAAGCATGATTGACAGAACTTGGAAGAATAGATACTTACCTGACATGCCAGTCAGACCCCTTAGCGAAATCATCGAAGAAGAAGAGGAGTTGAAAGTCTACGCGGTAAACGGTGAGGTCCTCCCATTTGATGGTTGGGTGGCCCTTACGGTGAACTTAAAGGGGAATGAAGATCCTAACCTGTCAATCACTGTGCCTTTCCTTGTAAGCAGCCTTGTCCTTGAGAGACCCCTACTGGGTTTTAATTTGCTGGAAGTGATGATACAAGAACAACCTGGAAGACTGATCCCAACTCTCACCAGCCTGCTCTGTAACGCCATGGTGATACCAGCCGAGAAGGCAGAACTCCTGGTGAGTTATATCCAGACTGACAGACCCCCTGTCCAGGTTGGTCGCCTACGAACAGGTAAACAAGCCACTGTCATCCCCGCCGGTCAAGTGGCCTGGGTCAAGTGCCAAATCCCCCCCCACGTGGACCTGTCTGACCCCACCTTCCTGTTCGAACCAGATGACAGCAGTTTAGCGCTGGCAGAACTGGATGTTGGAGAAGGCCTGCTGCAAGCGCAAAACCCCAGGAAGCCGTATGTCACCGTGCCTGTGGGAAACAACACAATGCATAACGTCACTCTCTCCAGGAAGACAGCTCTGGGCAGCATCCATTGTGTTGGGAAAGTCATCACGACAGACTCCCCACGGCAAACCCCCATCCCAACCTACTCACCTGAAATCTCCCAGCCCACGGTACCCCCCAACCGTGCTGCTACAACGTCGGCTGTGCCCAGCTCCATCCTGTTCAAACCCCCCGTCGATCTCAGTCACCTCGACGACGAACAACAGACAATAGTCAACCGGATGCTTTGTGAAGAGGCTGGGTCCTTTGCACAAGACAGTGGTGACATTGGGTGCATCCCGAGCCTGCAGATGACAATCGCTCTCCATGATACTGTCCCGGTCCAGAAGACGTACTCATCAGTACCAAAGCCACTGTTTAAAGAAGTAAAAGAGTACATACAGGAACTGTTAATGAAAGGTTGGATAGTCAAGTCAAAGTCTCCATATTCTGCCCCAGTAGTCTGCGTCAAAAAGAAGGACGGCAGCCTACGGCTATGCATCGACTACCGCCTCCTGAACAAAAAGACTGTGCCCGATCGTCATCCACTACCTAGAATACAAGACCTGACTGACACGCTTGGAGGCTATACCTGGTTTAGTATCCTAGACCAAGGGAAAGCCTACCACCAGGGCTTCGTCGCCGAGGGTTCACGACCCTTCACCGCCTTCATCACTCCTTGGGGTCTTTACGAGTGGGTGCGCATCCCATTTGGACTCTCGAATGCCCCTGCAACGTTCCAACGGAGCATGGAGGAGATGCTAGGTCCCCTCAGGGACGAATGCTGTATCCCGTATCTTGACGACGTACTCTGTTACGCAAAGACATTTGAAGAACATGTAGAGACCCTCCGCAAGGTTCTCCAAGCCCTTCAACGTCACGGAGTGAAATTGAGACCTGAGAAGTGTGACCTCTTCAAGCAAGAAGTCAGATACGTGGGTCGCCTAGTGTCAGCAGAAGGGGTCAAGATAGACCCACAAGACATTGAAGCCGTGAAAGCCCTGTCAAGTAAGACACCCAGAACTGTCTGCAAAGTGAGGAAAATAACAGGATTCCTGGGATATTTCCGTTCATACATTCAGGATTTTTCCCGAATTGCCAGACCCATCTACGAGCTACTCCAAATCAAGCCAGGAAAGACCCCAGCCCCAGCGCGGAGTAAGAACATCAAACGCCCCCAGTTGCCCTCCAGAGAGCCCATAGAGTGGACCACGGAACAGCAGAGAGCACTTGAACAACTGATTGACCTTCTCACAAACCCCCCTGTCTTGGCATATCCTGATTTCAACCTACCCTTCAGGTTGCACACGGATGCCTCCGACCAAGGCCTGGGAGCTGTTCTGTATCAACATCAAGATGGAAAACTGAGAGTCATCGGGTACGGGTCAAGAACATTGTCACCAGCCGAACGAAATTACCATATGCACAGTGGGAAACTGGAGTTCCTTGCATTGAAATGGGCTGTGTGTGTGAAATTCCGTGACTACCTGTATTATGCCCCACACTTTACTATCTACACCGACAACAACCCGTTGACCTATGTAATGAGTACTGCCAAGCTCAATGCAGTCGGTCATCGGTGGGTTGGAGAACTGGCAGACTTCCGGTTTGACATCAAATACAGACCCGGAAAGTCCAACATAGATGCAGACACACTTTCCCGCCTTCCCCTGGATATGGAGAGATATGAAAGGACCTGCACAGAAGAGCTCTCTAATGAAGCAGTACGAGCAACGTGGGAAGGAAGCCAAGCAGCTGAAAGGAAAGACGTGGCATGGGTTGCGGCGCTCAACATCGTGTCCCCAGACTCAAACCAGCAGTCTCACCCACACCTACAAACAATCAGTCACGATGAACTGGTGAAGGCCCAAAAAGAGGACCAAGCCATCAACACGATCAGGGAGTTGAAAGAGTCGAACACGAAATTGTCAGACGACGTACGAAGAACCGTAAGCACAGCAACCCGAAAGCTACTTCATGAATGGAGCAGATTACATATTGAAAATGATCTCCTTTACAGAAAGACCAATCAATACCAACAGTTGGTCCTCCCTGTAAAATATAGAACACTTGCCCTGAAACATCTACATAATGAGATGGGTCATGTTGGAACAGAAAGAGTGATCCACCTCGCAAGAGAAAGATTCTACTGGCCTTTCATGTCCAGAGAGATTGAAGAATATGTGACCCGAAGATGTCCTTGTATCAAGTCTAAGAAGCCGGTCACCCATGTCCGAGCTCCCATGGGCAGCATTACCTCCAACTTCCCATTAGAACTTGTGTGTATCGACTATCTACATCTGGAAACCAGTCGTGGAGGGTATGAATATATCCTAGTGGTGATCGACCATTTCACAAGGTTTGCCCAGGCATACCCCACCAAGAACAAGAGTGGGAAAACAGCTGCAGAGCGTATCTTTAATGACTTTATACCCAAATTCGGTTATCCCTCGAAATTACATCACGACCAGGGTCGAGAATTTGAGAATAAACTGTTCCAAGCACTGCAACGGCTGTCTGGGGTCGGCCACTCTAGAACATCACCCTACCATCCACAGAGCAACCCAGCGGAGCGGCTCAATCGGACCATACTACAGATGTTGAGGACATTGACTGAAAATGAGAAATTGCGGTGGAAGGACCACCTCCCGCATGTGTTACACGCGTACAACTGTACCAAACATGAATCAACGGGTTACTCACCCTTTTTCCTCCTCTACGGTCGTCATCCACACCTCCCCGTTGACCTGTTGTTTGGGTTAACGAAGAAAGAGGAACCGTACTCACCCAGAGGATACGCGGAGCAATGGGCTGAGAAGATGTCTGAAGCCTATCGGATTGCTTGCGAACATAGCAAAAAGTCCAGTGCAAGAGGAAAAGTAACTTATGACAAGAAAACAAAAGGAGTAGTACTGCAGTCAGGAGACAGAGTTCTGGTGAGAAACCTCAATCAGCGTGGAGGACCAGGCAAGTTGAGATCGTACTGGGAAAAGGCGATCTATGTGGTCAAAAGCCAGCTCGCTGAGAGTCCAGTATACATTGTCTGCCTTGAACATGGAGACCAGAAAAAGACCAGAACACTACACCGAAATCTCTTACTGCTGGTAAATGATTTGCCCGTGGAAATGACTCCACCACCAGCCAGAACTGTCCCTGCGAAGAAAACGAATGACAGACCAAGACAAGGAAGAATGTCAGACACACAAAGACAAGTAGAGACAAGGGACAGCAATGACAGTGATTCGGATGATGACAGTGACAGAGGATACTGGCTAAGGATACCTGTTGAAAGGACAGAGGAAAGATCACTTGGACACCGTGAACGACGACCTGAAGTCATGCCAGGCCTGCGCCCTGAGAGTGAAGACGACAGGGGAGGAAACATGGATGGAAATTTGCCTGTCTTGGCCAGACCGGAGGGAGATGTTAGTGAATCAGGGGAAGAAGAAGAAAGGGAGACCCCCCGAGCTCACTCTCCAATACCCCAAGCTCACTCTCCAATACCCCAACCCCACTCCCAAGCTCACTCTCCAATACCCCAACCCCATTTCCAAGCTCACTCTCCAATACCCCAACCCCACTTCCAAGCTCACTCTCCAATAGCCCAACCCCAACCCCAAGCTCACTCCCCCGTAGCCCAGCTCAATCTCCGAACCCCTCCACTCTCGCCGGTAGAACAGGTCCAGTCAGAGGTTAGGAGGTCTGCCCGTGACAGAAGGCCTAAACAATGTCTCACGTATGATATGCTAGGTGAACCGTCAGTGCAGAACAAGGTGACCGTGAATTCAGTAGTACAGTGGCCACCGATGGTGCCTGCACCACACCACAGTCCACTACCACATCAATTGATACCCTTCGTAATGCCATGGTTGCATTAAATTTTTTACAGCCTTCCACAACATGGCCAGTATGCTTACCGTCCAGCCGTCACCCACGGTCCGCCCATGGGAAGTTTGTTAGGGGTTCACGCCTGAGGGTGATATTGGATGGGTGTATTTAGTGATTTTCGGAAATGTCAGGAGCCATTTTTTTAAGGTCAGGGAGTGTGTGATGCCCACTAGAAGTGGTATCATGTTAATATCTTTAGATTATGTGTCAAAACAGTGTGAACATATGGGTACAGAATTACCTCCATCAGAAACAAGTTAGAAGAGTCATTTACATTTACATTTACATTTAGTCATTTAGCTGACGCTTTTATCCAAAGCGACTTACAAGTTCTGTACGACAAGCCATCAGGAAGGGCACAACTCTATCAGCTGAGCAACAATGTTCATCAAAGTGTTGAGTGCTACAGTGTAGGTTAGTTTATTAGGACAAGTGCATGACAGTACGGTTAGTTAGGGTTAGATTTTTTTTTTTTTTTTTTTTCTTTTTTTTTTTTAATTCAGATAATGGTTGAAGAAGTGCGTCTTTAGTCGACGGCGAAAGATTGGACGTGATTCGGCTGTCCTAACTGGGGTGGGTAGTTCATTCCACCATTGTGGGGCAAGGACTGAGAATAGGCGACTTCTCTTTGATGACCCTCCCGGAGGGTGGGAGACATTAACATAATCTGGTCAATAGGTGGCGGTATAGGACTGGTGTTTAGTGACTTCGCCTTCCAGGGACCCGTTACTGTGTGCTTAGGAACGCACGAGGCGATCTCAGCCTCACAACCGGGAGGAGCCAGAGTCAATAACATCGTGTCTGCACCTTCCTTTGTCAAATGATTAACTACAACCTGTTTCATAGGTGGGTAATATACTACAAAACACACATAAAGGTTAACAAGGATACATGCAATGTCGAGGGTTCAAATGAAGTAACTATTGTCGATGTTTGAGTCAAGTTTAAGAAGTTTAAGACGACAGGTAACGTGGTTGAGAAGCAGACCGTCTATTGATGGCGCCACGTTTCGGTGGTACATTTAAATAGTGTTGGAACACAATTGTCCATTTAAGCACTAACGTGTCGAAGTTAAGTATCTCCAAGGGGATTATAAAGGTTTATGTTTTGAAATACATACGGTGTTGGGTTGAATTGCTGTGTAGTAAAGGTGTATATTGTGTACAAGATGGTTAGAGGGAAAGTACTTTAGCTACCCTACCTAGAAGGTAGCTAAACACGGGGCTGTACCACATGCTCTCTCTCTCTCTCTCTCTCTCTCTCTCTCTCTCTCTCTCTCTCTCTCTCTCTCTCTCTCTCTCTCTCTCTCTCTCTCTCTCTCTCTCTCTCTCTCTCTCTCTCTCTCTCTCTATTGCGCCCTCAGTTAAATGTAAATATAAATCTATTCCCTTGAGTTATACCATGGTCACGGTTTAGCAAATTCCTAGTAGGGTTGAGAACGGCCCGATACAAATATATATATAAATGTACTTTCAGTGCACATTTGAGTTTCAATAGAACTTGAGACCGGAACACAACTATGGATAACACTGAGGTGTGGAGGTATTTCGGTATACTAGAGAATAGTGGATATGACTGATGATAAGTGACTGATGATAAAGGTAACACTTATTGGTGATTTAAGGAATTGTTTGACAGACAATGAGAATGACAGTGTTGGTTAAAAGACATACTATGGTCCCTTCCAACATGCCTAGACATGTCTAGACAGAGGTTAACAGGATAATGTTTCTCTTCTCACGTGCTTATATTTAAGACGCCAAATATGTATAAAGACATAAGTAATCACAATGTACAGTATATAATACTGGATAACTACATTTAAAAGGAAAATGCTATTGAAGTGAACCAGGGTATCCTAAAAGGGTAGAATGTGTGTTGCAATGATGAATATGCTTTTGAATTAATAACAAGTATGGGATTATAATTGAATGTATTGAAGTAATGTAACTAATTGAACTGGATGATGATACAATGATGATACAATGATTATACAATGATGATACAATGATGATACAATGATGATACAATGATGATACAATGATGATGATGATTGATTGATTATTCTATTGAATGAATAAATGTTGTTGAAATATACAACCGGGAGGAGCCAGAGTCAATAACATCGTGTCTGCACCTTCCTTTGTCAAATGATTAACTACAACCTGTTTCATAGGTTAAACATATATCTGCTATCAGGTGCCATATCCTGGTACCTGTAACATATACATTACATTTTATGTACATGTTATAACATGCATGTATTTATTTTCTATATATATTTTCAATTTTAACATTGCCACAATGTTGGAGAGGGCAACACAATGTTTTTGTAAGATAAATAGATGTATACTCTTTGAATAGAAATAAATATAAAGAGTTTGAAGTTGTAACACAATGTTTTTGTAAGATAAATAGTTTCGATGAAGAACAAAACCTCCTAAATGCATACAAAAAAAGGGGAAAACTTCATATCTGCACTTTGCGAGGCACTAATACCTGGTCGGTATTGTTAACATATGTGTAATATAGTCCAAAAACAGTGTATACGGTGTTTACAGTGTTATTGTACATTGCTAACATACAATATATTATATATGTATACTCTTTGAATAGAAAAAAATAAAAGAGTTGTTTGAAGTTGATATAATGTGCTTGTGTAGTTATTTTTCTGTTAACTTATTCACATGGATTTTAAAACTGAACCTTAAGTTATAGTAACTGCAAATATTTGAGTTGATTAACTTAAACATTTGAGGTGATTAACTTAAAAGAAATGAGGCATAAGAATGACTCAATTTCTTTGAGTTCTGTTAACTTAATCACATGGATTTAAGGTTGAACCTTAAGTCACAGTAACTGAATATATTTGAGTTGCCTCCACTAGAGAACCTTAAGTCACAGTAACTGAACATATTTGAATTGCCTTAACTGAGAACTGTAAGTCACAGTAACTGAACATATTTGAGTTGACACCACTTGAGAACCTTAAGTCACAGTAACTGAACATATTTGAATTGCCTTAACTGAGAACTGTAAGTCACAGTAACTGAACATATTTGAGGTGACTCCACTAGAGAACCTTAAGTCACAGTAACTGAACATATTTGAATTGCCTTAACTGAGAACTGTAAGTCACAGTAACTGAATATATTTGAGTTGCCTCCACTAGAGAACCTTAAGTCACAGTAACCGAACATATTTGAACTTGAGAACTGTAAGTCACAGTAACTGAACATATTTGAGTTTACACCACTTGAGAACCTTAAGTCACAGTAACTGAACATATTTTAATTGCCTTAACTGAGAACTGTAAGTCACAGTAACTGAACATATTTGAGGTGACTCCACTAGAGAACCTTAAGTCACAGTAACTGAACATATTTGAATTGCCTTAGCTGAGAACTGTAAGTCACAGTAACTGAACATATTTGAGTTGCCTCCACTTGAGAACCTTAAGTCACAGTAACTGAACATATTTGAACTGCCTTAACTGAGAACTGTAAGTCACAGTAACTGAACATATTTGAGTTGACTCCACTTGAGAACTGTAAGTCAGAGTAACTGACCATATTTGATTTGACTTAACTGAGAACCTTAAGTCACAGTAACAGACCATATTTGAGTTGCCTTAACTGAGAATTGTAAGTCTTAGCCAACTGAAAACATTTGAGTTGATCAACTTAAAAAATTTGAGGCATGAGATTACGTAAATTTTTTTAAGTTCTGGAAACTTATTCGGGTTTACAGTGTAGCTTGTTTTGCACACGGCCCTCCCTGGCCTTATAAGGAGCTGGTGAGGTGTGTCTGTATGCAAATCCAGGTGTACGAGAATGCGCTTTAAGTTTAAGAATGAGTGACGTTTCTCATTCATGGGAACCCAGCTGCATTGATTCTGGCCACCTACGAAGACCGTTTCACACGTTGAGGAATCGGGAGGAGGATTTTAGTAAATGTGTTAGTACGGAATTTTTACCAAGATATTTACAAAGGTACTTACGAACATGTTCGAGAATGAGGACCATTGTTTTTTTTTCCCCTCTCAAATACATTGTAACAGGAGATCCAGTGATTCCTGTGGACTCTTATCTGTCTTTAACGGCAGACAAAGAACAGAATTTATCATAATTATAGGGTAAGTTCAGAATCTTTAAACCTTTTTCCTACTCATGAATGATGATGTTGTTGATTGGTAGAGGCCTTTCTCAGCGCAAAGCCTGCTGTTCTTCATACTGGATTGCCTGCAGCTCTAACCGGTTAGCCACAAAACTAATGCAAAGTCAGTGGGGCCAGACTCCAGTCTGTACAAGCCCTGACTTAAACAGTGAAACTCCACAGTGCACCCAAAGTAGGTTTCGGTTTCCAGTAGGAAGAACAGCATAAGTTTTGCTATCAAATTATCGATTGACAATATCATTGGTAAATAGGAAATATGGCTAGGGGTCCAGAATTCTGAACACACTCGTTAATTCTTAAATTAAAAGGTTCATTCTACTTTAGTGACACGTCTTACTTAAATGATAACTTCTGGAATTGGAACTTAATATGATGTGTACATGTCCTTCAACACAGCTTCCAGAGTGTTAAGTTCAAGTTTAAATTTTGTTTATTAATTATCAGAATTAAAATACACATACTTTACGGTGAAATGCTTGGTTCTGTATGAGCCCCTGACCCTGATAGTGTGCTTTTTTAGTGTACAGTAAAAATAAGTAAGTAAGAAAGTAAGTAAGTAAAAAGTAAGTAAAGAGGAATATACAATATACATATATACAATAGTTATACAGTACAATATACAATCTAAAGTACAACCTAGGTACAGTCTAAGTACAGTGAGTAAAAATGAGTAAACAGTGAGGTACAATGCAGAAAATGAGGTACAAAACTTCTGGCTGTTATTGTTGATTCCTGATAAACAAATAGCAATGTCCATCTGTATGTCATAAGGTTGAAGTGATTCTGATGTGTCTGAACAAGTTTAAATGACAGGATGTATTCCCTTTGCTTGAGAGATTGTACTTTTGGTATTGTAATTGGTATTGTAAACTTGGCATTATAACCCAGGTCAGTCACTACACGTGCATGTACCTGTATTCCGGAATCATAATAGAACGGTCTGGCCAGTGCGCGCACGCACACACACACACACACACACACACACACACACACACACACACACACACACACACACACACACACACACACACACACACACACACACACACACTGGACTGAGTTTTGATGCATAGTTGTAGCCTACAGCTGTCTCATGCAAAGATGCATGAAGCGAGATTAATTATAGATGGTTGCACATAATTACTTTTACCATGATGTCCCACTGTAATAAAGGGTAGCCCTACTATGTCTGGGTCTTTGTGTGTGAGTGTTTGTGTATGTGTGTGCATGTGTTGCTTGGTGCGTTTGTCTGTATAAATGCTGGAAAGCGGTAATTCTACACATTTCCTGTGAAATCTGAGAGGAAAAGTCAACAGCTGCACAACAAGGATCATTGTAATTAACTCCCGCGTGTGCTTCCATAGCCATTCAATTCCATACCATTTTTGACAATAGCCAAATCAACCACCAAATGTTCGCTGTATTTCAACAAGTGATCTCTATTTTTATTTATTTATTTTTATTAGAAAAATGTTTGAAGCATTTTTTTATTCAGTAATTAAATGCTTTAATTTTTTCAAGTGACGAGAAGTTTTTGAACGTGAGTTGAAGTGATTGAGTTGGATTGAAGAGGGTGAAGTGGTTATCTACTTTTTTCTCCCCATTTTCTATTTTTCTCCCATCCCAATTTCGTATTATCCAATTCTACCCTCCCCTGTCTCGAACGTTGTTAGACCATGCCTCCCACTGGTCGGCTGCAATGTGGACCAAGCCTTGCATCACGTGTCCCCTCCAGGACACGAGGAGGCAGCTGTCGCATCTTTTCACCTGCACAGCGCGATCTCTCAGCGGCAAGGAGTAACGCGTGGGAGGCTCATGCTTCCCCCGTTGCTTCCTGATTCTGCTGTACAGGTGCACCAACCGACCTGTAGGAGTCACTGTCCACAACGTCCGATCCGCACCCACCGGCTTTCCCACCCCCTAATACTGCCAATTGTATTAGTATGAACGACCAGCCAAGCCGGAAGCAACGCAGAGAGCTGGGCTCGAACCCAGCATATCCTGCGTTAGTGGCGAGCGCCTTGCCCACTGCGTCACTTAGCCGCACATTCTTAAAATATCTATAAATCATTTGCAGATGCTATTGCGTGCCCTAATCTAAAGTGAAGACTATTCATCATTAACAAATGTTTAATACAGTTTGTTAATTATTTGTTGACGTTTTCATCATGAATTTCATCATGAATAACACCATGCTAAAAATTACCAGACATGAAAGATTGCCACTGAGCGCATTCAGCACCTTCTTGAGATCACATGTACAAGAAATCTAAGCAAATTAATAAAGGGAAGATGATTAAACAGGAGATTTTGTAGAGACAGTACTGAATTCTGCCATCCGGACACATGCAATTTGAAATATGATTATAGAATATCAGGCCTATTAATAAATGACCTTATTATGGCCAAGTCGCACATCTATATGGATTGGGCCAAATCTCCCCTTTCCAATGGCAGAGTTCAATCTGGATTTAGTATAACCAGGCATGATTCACAAACCGTGAATGAAATCTACTGTAAGTACAGTTACTTTTTTATAATCTACATTTTTCATCAGATTGCAACGCCGTCTTTTGCTAGACGTTCACAGAAAGGTAGAGAAACAAACTGCGTTCTGTTTTATGGCAATAACGTTCAGTTTTGTGGGAGATAATCCCAGAAATAAGAGAAATTAAAAAGTAAATCCAGAAGTCAGATGGTTGACAGGGGCTGGCAGGAGCTAGGAAGTGTAGTTTCTTTTTTATTCGAAAGCCCATTGAAAGTCCTCGGTCTCCTCTCCTCATAGGATTACAAACAAAATGGCAACGTTATTTCCTAGCGTCATTCTCGTCTTTTTCCGACTAGATTTCTATAACTCATATTTCACTAATAACTTTATACCATTGGTAAACAAACGTATTGCTGAAAATATACATTTTGACTGCTGTTTTGACAGGGTTAGGGTCTTTACTATTGGCTACATTTGAAAAAAAAACACAACATTAATTCATACATTCTGTAGAGATGGATTTATGGCGTGATGTCATTGTGGGTCCGGTACCGGACCCCTTGGGTTAAGAGGTTAATAATGTTGTCAATATGATGCTGGTGTTTTAATCTGTGTTTTATGTGCTGTCACCAAATATGTTTAATTGGTGGTAAGGTGTACCATCACCAAATATGTTTTCATCTGTGTTTGGTCAGGTGCGTCTCTGTCACCAAATCATGTGTTTTCATCTGCCAAGGTACTCCGTCACCAGATTTTGTCCTATAGCAAAGTATAAATGATGTTCAGATTCAGTGGCCTGGCTGTGTGTGGTGACATGTGTGTGTTTAAGCTCAGCAGCTCGGCTGGAATCTGTGGGGAAGCTTGTTGAATCTTGATTGTGTTGTGTTTTACTGATTTTTGCTTGCTTGGTCGTATGAGTAAATATGACTGGTTATTGTGAGTTTGTCTATTTGTGATGCAGCATCGTTTCCTACTGCGTAATACTAGTGGTGCATCATTGTTTCAGTCACCATCGTGTCTCTGCAATTACTGTATTGTAACTCTCAAGTATTGAGCCGTGTGTTAAATCACTGTATTCCGCTCAATAATTTACTGTCACTGTGAATATGGGGTGGTTACATGGAATGATAATAGCCTAATAGCCCTAGTGGCATGGTGACGTTATTCAAAGTCAGGTAAATTGCTTAAAAATTGAAGGCCTAGGTGTAAAATGTGGCCCGCCACTGATTTTTTATTAGGGTTAGGCGTGAGGCCTTCAGTGAGGTTCAGGATAGGTTTAAGGTAAAGGTTAGATGTGGACAAATGGATCAGATTATGATATAAACCATCAAGAGTTTATGAAGGCCTTATTTTTATTTTTTTTGACATAACATAACACAAATCACATTACATGGACAACAATAATAATAATAATAATAATAATAATAATAATAATAATAATAATAATAATAATAATAATAATAATAATAATAATAATAATAATAATAATAATAATAATAATAATAATAATAATAATAATAATAATAATAATGACAAGACATAATATAAAAATAAAATATTCCAACAGACTTAAAATAAGAGACAATTATAAAGGAAAAATAGATACATGGACTATAATGAGCCTCCTGAGTCCCCTCCATCTCCAGACCCGGCAGCCGCGAGCCAGAAACCCCGGAGGACCCACAGTCCGGCGCCCCCGCGAGCCAAAGCACCACGCCTCTTTAATGCCTCGACCCGCAGAGACCCCGACCCATGGCCCCCCCAGTCCGAGCCCACGACCACCAGACCCAAATCAGAAGGGGATCAGAAAATATACCTAGGACACCAGAGAATGAAAAATAATAAATAAAACAAAAACAAATAACACCAACATACATGAACACTCGCTCGTTCTCCCCCCACCCCCCCCCCCCCCTCCCCCTCTCACCCCAGGACCCCAACGTGAGACATTCATATAATACCTTATTCAGTACTCAAATCCCAAAGTCATATGCGTTCTTTTAGCTTTTCCACCGCAGCCAACCAGATTGCGATATTGGCTTCATTAACACTTATGACACGTGCAGTGGAAATCTCCAGATAAATAACATCAAGATAGGTGAGAATCCATACCTTCGGACATAACTTATCTGGTTGTATCCAGCATGAAGCAATCAAATTTTTGGCAGCCGGCCAAAATTAGTCTCTTTACATGTACAGAGGTCGGCAATTGAGAAACATCATTTAACAATAATACAGAAGGCAAGGTCGGTATGGTCAAAGAGAAAATCTCTGATAGCTGAGAGGTAACAATTTCCCAGAAGATCTCAACAGGAGGGCACTCCCAGTACATATGCATATATGTTCCAATGGCACTGTTTGGACACAAGGTACATCGAGAGTAGAGATGTTCCGATACCATTTTTTCCTTTCCGATCCGATTCCGATACCTAAGCTTTGGGTATCGGCCGATACCGATACTTATCCGATACCAGTGCATACATAAAAAAATAAATAATATTATATACATTTTTTATAAATATAATATTTTTTATTTTTTTTTAACAAATACTGTTTTATATATACTGTTTTTTTAGTCATAACTAGAAAGTAATGGTATTTATTCAACAACAGGTGATTGTATAGATTTGTATTAGTATCATTAATCAATGAGTATGGGGCTTCAGCACTGCAGATATACCCTACTCCAATGATCCACACGGACATTATACGTTGCTGCACTCGCTACCCACTGGCTCTGCAGATATACCCTACTCAGTCTGTCTACAAGGCTCCGTTCAGTAGCAGTCGGATCTGTTTTGATTTTTGCACAATAAATATTCAACATTCTCTTTTGAGACTCCGCCTCAGACTCTTATCATTTGGCACTAAAAGCTAAACATTGTCGCCGATATGGCTGTCCGCAACATGTCATTAATTGTGTACGCGACGTGCAATTGTGCAATGACGACGCTACCGTTAGCTAGCATGAGCTACCGGTATATGGGAAGACCATAGAAGACTGTAACGTTACTGGTGACATTGTGATTGAACTTGGAATACTCCTTTGCCAACTTGCTGTACTTTGCTTGCAGGTCTGCAGCCATTATTGCTGGATTATATGAATAGCCCCAACTTTAGCCAAGGTAATGTTAAAGCTAGCTTTCGGTTAGCCGTTCAATGCTAATAACACCAGCCACCAAGCGAACCCATGAGCTCGCCGTCAACACCGCTCTGTCGGGACGATTACATTTAAGAAAGTATCTGCTGTTAAAATGACAAATGGCATTGACACTTTAATCGATTAAGCACACGTTTGTTTTATAATGCTTACTCAACAGACCACAGTGTTGTTGATAAATTACGTCATATGGTATCGGAGCGCAGCATTAGAGGGTACTCGCCGATACCGATACCAGCATTTTAGCCAATATCGGCGGCTTTTCCGATACCAGTATCGGTATCGGAACAACTCTAATCGAGAGTCAGGTCTGAGACCCATTAGGTTCAATTACCTGGGGGTCAAATAAGTCCTATGAACAACATTTTGATTAATCTGCTGGTGATCTGGGTTGTGTGATGATAGCCTAATATTTTCCCAGACTGCATCCCAATCAAAATCTATATCCAACTCAGGGATATCCTTTCTCCAAATCGTATCTAGGGGTAGGTCCTTATATGAGGACATAAATAAGTGCAGATAAAAGTCAGATACGAAGCCTCTCGATGTCTCCCTGTCATAAAAGAATTTGTGAAACCGGTGTCGCTCTAGTGAAACGTCCCATGAAACGCCATGAGCCTTCAGAGCTGCTCTCGTTTGTAAATAAAAGAAAAAGGAGTTTCCGGGGAGATCATATCCGTTGGATAGATCCTGGAAAGATCGGAGACCAGAGTCATCAAAGATATCCCCCAATGTATGGATGCCTTTCCCTTCCCATCTAGGGTATCTAATGGGTTGTTGTCCAATAAGGAGTAAATTGTTATTGAATAGGGGGGAATGCGTGTGCCATTTATGGCGGTTAGTATATGCTTTCTGGGTATTGCGCCAGGTCTGAATCACATGTGTGATAAGCGGGCCAAATCGTAATTTGCATTGCTTAATTGAAATGTTGGTATACACAATATCTTGAAGTCTATGTGGGGACACCATCTTCTCCTCCAATGGTTGCCAGGACACGGCTGCTTGAGCGTCAAACCAAGTGATGAGAGGTCTCAAAGAGTAAGCTTGAAAATAATATTTGAAGTCTGGAAATGCTAAACCCCCATCGAGTTTACTCCTCTGTGCAGTGGATCTCTTTAACACAATCCCGCCCAACAACGTATGTATCCGTGTTTCGAATCCATGCTTAAAGGACCGAGGACGGATATATCAGTGGCAAGGTTGTTTTGGCTTTTATTCCATTTTAATAACCTATTCAAGGTCGCCGAGCGGCACTGCAGATGTACCCTACTCTTTGAATTCGAGAAAGTGCATTACCGGCCAGATCCTCTTAGGGGCGCTATCTCGATAATGCAGTGTTCCCTGTGGCAGAAGGATCTCTAATGTAGTTTTCTACTCACCTGAAGCGATCGCTATTGCCTGTTGCACAGAATACGTTTTGGATCGCGGATTTCACTATGCAGTAAGGGGATATATCATCAGCCAATGGACATATCGATCTACAGAAATGGGCAACAATAAAGTAAATCCATCCGAGGAGAATCCTTTAGCCGAGTAGGGCTCTGCGGCTCTGCAGCTTGATAATCTTTTAGCCGAGTAGGGCTCTGCGGCTCTGCAGCTGGATAATAATCCACTCGTGGAGAAAAAGAAAACAGAGAATGTCAGTAATAGAAACGTAGAAATCTGGTAACAAAACAAAGTGACAATTCTTCAGTGTTAAGGAACACACAAAAACAGATGAAAGTATTGTCTTTAGTGTTAAGGAACACACAAAAACAGATGAAGGTATTGAGTCCAGGATAAAACGAGGATATTAGTTCATCAAAAATAGATATCCAAAAACTCACCAAGGGCAAAGTGTAAATACGAGGCACGGGTCCACGGAGGCAGAGAGAGGAAACAGCAGCAACTTCCAAGGGCGTACTGGAGAAACACACAAGAGGCACAAGCAGTAGCTGGTGGTGACCAAAACGACCCGACACTGAATGTTCAGCAAACCGTGTATAAGAGGGCTCCCGTCGAGCTGATTGGAAACTCCTCTCAGGTGCGTGATGGTAATTGGCACCTGGAAGCATGCAGTACTGGGCCAGCCCTCACACATTCCCTCTTATACCTGCTACCTGACGTCAGCTACAATAGCTGCGTCTCCTTATGCCTATAGCGCCCTCTTACTGTGGAACAGTTAAAGTGCAGTTACATACAATCATATTAACACTTACACTTAACACTCCCACTTATGGGGCGGCTACGTGGCGTAGTGGGCAAGGCGCTCGCCACGAATGCTGGAGACGCCGGGCTCCCCTGTTCGAGCCCAGCGCTCCACATTGCTTTCAGTTTAGCTGGTCGTTCATACTAATACACATTGGCCGTATTAGGGGGTGGGAAACTGATGGGTGGGGATCGGGCGTTGTGGACAGCGACTCCTACAGGTCGGTTGGTGCGCCTGCGCAGTAGAATCAGGAAGTGTCGGGGGCAGCGTGAACCTCCCACGCGTTACTCCTCGCCACTGAGAGATCGAGCTGCGCAGGTGAAAAGATGCGACTGCTGTTACCTCAAGTACCGGAGGGGACTTGTGCTATGTATGACTTAGTCCACATTGCAGCCGGCTTGTGGGAGGCAAGAAACAGCGTTTGTGACAGGGGAGGGTTGAATTGGATGATACGAAATTGGGATGGGAGAAAATATAGAAAATGGGAGAAAAAGTGGATATAAAAAAAAAGACTCCGACTTATGAATGACGTGTATACTGTACAACTTTTCCAAGAAAAAATACAGTTCAAAACATCAAAAGCACATGGCAGTCAATATTACATAACAGGCAATATTTTACACACCAAACATGACCTCTGCAAATCTTCTCAATTTCAGTTTGGAGACAGGCTTGGTCATAGCATCTGCAACCATGTCGTCTGTAGGACAGTAAACAAAAGCTCTTCTGTGGGATCAGCAAAATGCTGTGATAATTTACTCACTACAAAACATAGGTCAGGGCGAGTACATGTTGTCAAATAAATGAGGCTACCTACAGCTTCTCTGTACATTTTTACATCTGTCCATTTCTGAGCATCCTCTTGGTAGTCTAGCTTTTGATCACATGGTGTTTCCCTAGTTCTACATTCTTGCATGTCAAAACGATTCAGGATCTTTTCCACATATCTCTTCTGGGATATTTTTACACAACTGGCAGACTGTTCGAAGTCCATGCCTAGAAAATGTTTTAACCTACAAAATGAAACAGATTTCATTTTGAATCTGGTGGAGAGCATACTTTTCACCTGCTCTAGGTTTCTAGTGTTGTCTGCTGCGATGATTAAATCATCCACCCAAATCACAATTATCACTTTTCCTGACTCTTTTGTCTCCTTTGTGTAAACACAGGGGTCTACTGGGTTCTGTATGAAGTGATCTTCAATTAGACATGTATGAAGCATCTCGTTCCAATTTCGCCCAGACTGTTTCAGGCCTTAAATGGATTTTTCTAGCTTACACACTAGCTTCTCTCCTTTCTTCTCGTAACCTTCAGGTTGTTCCATATATATCTCTCTATCAATGGGTGCGTGCAGGTAGGCTGTCTTCACATCCATTTGGTGTAAAATCAAGCTGTCTTCAGCTGCCTTCTGCATCACTAACCGTACACTGGTCAGATTGGCTGTAGGGGAGAATGTCTCACCGTAGTCTATTCCTTCCCTCTGACTGTAGCCTTTTGCTACAAACCTGGGAGCTCATTTATCAAAAATTCTTAGAAAGTGTTCTATTTTCATACGTAAACACATAATTTAGAATGTGTGTACGCACAGAAATATTGGGATTTATCAACCGTGCGTACACAGGTCCTACGCTCCTCCGTGTTGATAAATACCTCTTTGTTCTACCGTCAATGCTCGTGCATGATTACCCATATATGGTAATGAAACACCCCCATGGGATGTGCAATAATGGACTGACCCGAGCGAACTATGAGAAACTTCACGAGAGATTGTTCACGGACGCACTGTCTAACCAAGAAGACACAACCCGTGTTATGGGATAAATAAAAGACTGACTTGTACACGGTGATGTCAGATATGTCAGATATGTCAGTCAGTACACCCTGTATATTCCGATAACGCTATATATAAACCATGCTGCATTCATTCGGAGACAAAGACCTATTATTCCAAATGCTATTTATAGGGTTTTGACCATAATTACACTACTGTTGCTATTTTACAATGAACTATAATGAGTTATGGTTCATACAGAACACGCCAGTGTTGAAACTAATGCACGGAAGCTTATTTCCGCGCTGTAGTCTTCATATTCTACCGGTACGCATGCTCCGAGCTGTGCGTAGATATACGCACAAAGTCAAGCACAAGTTCAAATTGATAAGTCCCACTTTGCTTAGAAATGATCGTACGCAGGGGTTACGCACATATCTGTGCGTACGCAACGTTGATAAATGAGGGCCCTGGCCTTGTACTTGTCGTGGCCTTCAATACCCTCCTTGATTGAGTACACCCATTTGCCTCCCACTGTCTGTCTACCCTCTGGTAACTTTGTTAGAGTAAAAGTATGATTGTCCTGACCTCTAGGGACCTCATCTCCTCATCCATTGCTCTCTCCCATTTTCCTGACTCAGGGGATATCATGGCCTCTTTAAAGGTCTGAGGTACACCACTCACTACTCTGTAGCTGTTGTAAATTCCCCATTATTTGTTATCCTGTGTATTGTTATTTCCAGTCAGGCACTTCTTTGATGGCCCAGGGGTCCTATTATTTATAGTCTGGCATCTCTCTGGACAGCCCAGGGGTCCTAATGGGTTTAAATACAGCGGCCATCTTGCCGCCCATGTGTTCCATTGCTGTCTGCTTTCAAAGTGAGAGAGTGCGTTCATGAACTAAGTAAGTCACCAATAGCCTACAAATATAGTGCCTATGGTAATGATAGATACATGTCATATGTAGCCTGCCTTATGTGTTGAGATGCTGTGACATGCATGTGTGACTATGATTTGGTTTGCTACGTTGTGTTAATTCATGCTGCTAATTGAGCTATGCTAATGCCAATAATGCTATAGCATCTCTTCAGTTGTGTGTTCTGGATGCCATTGCATTCTGCCATTTACTTATGTTTGGTCCATGCGGCCGATGCTAATATGCTAGATAGCATCTTTTCAGTTGTGTGCATTATGTTTGGTCCATGCGGCCAATGCTAATATGCTAGATAGCATCTTTTCAGTTGTGTGCATTATGTTTGGTCCATGCGGCCAATGCTAATATGCTAGATAGCATCTTTTACTGTGTGTGTTCAGGTTATGATTAATAAGTATGTACCTCTGTTAATTATTGTGTGTTCTGCTTATCTGTTGCAGAACACCACTCACTCAATCTTTGATTGCTCCATCCAGCCCTACGACCTGGATGGAAGCATTCTTGAGATATCGCTCAACAACAGAATCCTTAATAAATACGAAAGGACTGTTCTCTGTGTCTGCGTCCGCTCTCTGACCGGGGTGTGCCGTTCTGGATGAAGTGGCTCCAGCAAACTTTGCAAACAAGCATTATATCTTCAATATTGGTCCTTCGAGCTGGAGAACTTCACCCACGACGGCGCCATGGACACACAGAGAACAGCAGCAGACGGAAATGGAAGACGAGGAGAAAGGCTGCGACAGCTTCCAGCACACCTGCAAGGCTATCTGGTTAGCTTACCACAGTCCCTCATGCCTAATACTGCACCGTCTCTACCAGATGACAACGAAGGTGCCACCGCACAGCAGCTGCGGTCACTCAGCCTGCAGACCGAGTTTGCAGCTACAGGTGACAAGCTCCACACTGCGCTCGGGCCCCCTCCCTGCCTCTCATTGCCGGGAGCAGTCGATCAGACGCGACACTGGGACCTATCACCGTATGCTAACACCCGGCCTGACCAGCGGGAAGTGTGTGTGGGGCTCACATCGCCATCCCCATCAGAGCAGAGCCACCACAGTCGGAGCCTAACAGGTGGCACCTCTGACGCAAGAGGACCTTGCTCTACCATGCCCCTACGCCTTCCACCACCATTGTCACATCATAGTCTGAGCGTCCCACCCAACCGCTCACCATGGTCGAGCTCGCTGCCACTAATACCGCTGCTGTGCCCAACAACTGCAACGTTACAGTCTCAAGCCACAACCTGTACACCGGGCCAGAGGCAGCAAGCCTACATGTCGACTCAGTCTCTACCGCCGACAGTAACCTCCGCACCGCTGTTCGGGGCTGCTCCGAGCCCCCCAGCCCCCACCGCGATGAGTCTGGTCATGCCACAGTCTGACTTCCAGGTGATGCAAGCAGTGGGTCACGTGGGCCAGCAAATGCCAACGGTACCAAGTTACCAGCCTACCTACCGGTCAAACCAGCCTGTGTCATCAATGGTGAGGAGCAGGCATGGCAGCACACCAGCGGCCGCACAGACCCGGTATGAGCTTACGCCAATGAGATCTGCATATCAAGTGCATCAATATACTACAGCTACGCCTGCACAGCCTAATTATCAACCTCAGACTGCAACAGCACTCTACCCTGCACGATGGTTACCCACTGCAGCTGCTCTCCAGTCAGTGGGCCAACATACAGCAGGTGCACCTCAGCAGTCTACCTATCAACTACCCTCCTGGACAGCGCCGCCTTCACCATTCACAACCGCTGTTGCAGCAGCGAGGGCATATCAGCCTCCACCAGTATTCCCTGCTCAGCAAGCGTATCAAGCGCTGCCGCACCAGCTGAGCCACCATCAACGATCATCATATCTGCCTCCACCAATCAACACTGCTCAGCAATTGCATCAAGCACTGCCGTACCAGCAGAGCCATCAACAACCAGCATGTCAGCCTCCACAAGCCATCCCTGCTCAGCATATGTATCAACCATTGCTGCACCAACTGAGCCACCATCCACAACCAGTGTATCAGCCTCAGCCTGCTGCATCGACTCAGCCAGCCTATCAGCTCGTGCATCCAACACCCGGTCCAGCACCCTATCATGTAGCAGTTCCACCGGTCCAGTATGTCCGTCAGGCCCAGTACACAGCACTACAGGATCCATACGCTCTCCAGCCTCCCAGGCAGCCAGTCCCTGTACCTAAACTGTCTAACCTGGTCCATGACAGCGAGAGAGAGTTCACGGACCTTAAGATGGCGCTGGACCACCTACTCGATGCCCACACTGAACTTTCTGAGCACTACAAGTACCGTGTACTTATGGAGCAGCTGGTTCTAGATGAGGCTAAGCTGATAGCCCAGTCCTGCAGGCATTATGCGCAACCCTACACCGCCGCCATGCAGGCCTTGCAGCGGCAATATGGACAGCCACATCAGCTTGCACAAAGCGAGATTGCCGCAATACTGAACGCTCCTGATCTCAAAGCAGTAGATACCAAAGCCTTCCAGAGCTTCGCCCTTAGCATCGACTTGCTAGTGGGAATGCTGACATCGCTGGAAGGACCTAACGGGATGGAAGTCATGTCGACCGGCCATGTGGACCGGCTCCTTAGTAAGCTCCCTAAGCAAGTGAGGGACGGCTTTGTGGAGCACCTACTGGCTCAAGGTCGCCTCAACACGACTAGCCTAAACCCTTACAATCTTCGAGACCTCGCCGACTGGCTCAGGGTAAAGGCTGAAGCTCAAAGACTGTCAGAGAGAATGGCACAGAGTTATCGGATGGAAGGGACACAGTTCTCTAACAGAGACAAGCAAGTTCCCCCACCCAGACCTCACAACCAGCCTTTCTCGGTTTATTATTGCTCCGCCAAGCCTAAACAAGACAGCCGTCAGCCTGTTGAGACATCTCGATCAGAAGGCAAGAAGCAGAAGTTCAAGAGGATGTGTCTCTTCTGTAGGAGTGCCGAGCACTACCTATCGCAGTGTCCAGACATTGTCCAATGCTCGCCGGGAAAGGTTGAGAAGTGGATAGCAAATGGCAAACGTTGTCGTAATTGCGGTCGTACCAACCATGAGCAAGATGCCTGCACCTTGAGGAAACCATGCAGTGAGTGCCAGGAGGTCCACCTCAGAGTTCTCCACGCCATCGCCAAGCCGGGTCCCCGTGCCTACCTCATCACACCAAAGGATGGTGCCTCGCTCTCCAACTCCAAACAAGGAGGAAAGGTGTACCTTAAGGTTGTACCAATCGTCATTACTAACGGGAGCAAGTCACTGCACACTTATGCGATCCTAGACGATGGAGCTGAACGCACGATAATACTGCCAGCTGCAGCTCGACACCTGGACCTTAAAGGCGAAGCGGAGTCCCTCGCACTGCGGACGATTCGCCAGGACGTGGCTCGCCTCACTGGCAAGTCTGTAGATTTCCATGTGGCCTCCCTGACTCATCCTTCTGAACAGCACCTGGTGAAGGGCGCCTTCACAGCACGTCGATTAGCCCTGTCAGAGCAGTCTTACCCTGTGACTGCACTTCAGGAACGCTATCGCCACCTGAGGGGGCTCCCATTGCAGGACTTCAGTCAAGTGCATCCACTACTGCTAATTGGTGCAGACTGCACCCATCTGATCACATCCCAAGAACCCATCAGATTCGGCCCCAAAGGTGGACCCGCAGCAGTCCACACAGCGCTCGGCTGGGCACTCCAAGGCCCAGATGGTCTTGCGTCACAGGCTACTTCATGCTACTTTACCTCTCTCAAGTCTGCACCGGACGACCTCTATCAACACGTTGAACGTCTCTGGCAGCTTGATGTGCTTCCATTTAGAAGTGAAAAGCTAGCAGTAAGGTCCCGTCTGGACCACGAGACTGTGGGCATCCTGGAAGCACGCACTGAGAGGGTGAAGGTTGGTGACACACTCCGATACGCCACGCCTCTGCTCCGCGCAAAGGACGCGCCACCACTGAAAGCCACTGCCAAAGCAGTCATGCCAATGCCCCGTAACACAGAGCAAAGACTGGTAGGAGATCCAGCTAAGGCTCAAATCACTGGAGCAGAGATCAAAAAGCTCGATGGAGGATGTGTTGCCAAGCTGGGTGAAGAAGCGGTAAATGAGTCTGACGAGTCATGGTTCACCCATCACGGGGCGGCGGCCGACTCCACCTTACCTCAACCTAACCTGCATGACACTGAAGTCTTCCTGCTGAAGACCAGCCAGGCGGACTGCTTCCCAGAGGGATTTAAGTGTCTCAGAGCTGGAAACCCAGTACTGCCCAGTAGTAAGCTCAGTACGCTCTCACCAGAGATGGATCATACAATGGGTCTTCTCCAAATTGGTGGACGCTCTTGTCACCTGGACACCTCCTGTTCTACTGACATCCACCCCATAGTTCTCGATCCTGGCCATGCAGTGACGAAACTCATCAAGGATGTAGATGCCCGCCTACTCCACCCAGGGCCCGATAGGGTCTTCGCAGAGATCAGGCACCAGTACTGGGTCCTGTGGGGAAGACGGGCCATCAAGCATCATCAGAGTACCTGCACAGGATGTAGGAAGTGGAGGTGGGAGCCGGTGGCTCCAATGGTGGCAGACTTACCTCCTGCCCGGTTGCGGCCCCTTAAGCCACCATTATGTGACACCAAACAGGTTGCTGATGGGGCGGCGGGATGCCTCCCTGCCACAAGTGTCCTACGCTCCCGACCCGACTGTGGCAAATGATGGCGACAATCAGAGACCTCGGTAGCCACTTAGGGAATTTGACTGTTTACATAATAGCTATGCTATTCTTGGGGCGGCTGTTGTAAATTCCCCATTATTTGTTATCCTGTGTATTGTTATTTCCAGTCAGGCACTTCTTTGATGGCCCAGGGGTCCTATTATTTATAGTCTGGCATCTCTCTGGACAGCCCAGGGGTCCTAATGGGTTTAAATACAGCGGCCATCTTGCCGCCCATGTGTTCCATTGCTGTCTGCTTTCAAAGTGAGAGAGTGCGTTCATGAACTAAGTAAGTCACCAATAGCCTACAAATATAGTGCCTATGGTAATGATAGATACATGTCATATGTAGCCTGCCTTATGTGTTGAGATGCTGTGACATGCATGTGTGACTATGATTTGGTTTGCTACGTTGTGTTAATTCATGCTGCTAATTGAGCTATGCTAATGCCAATAATGCTATAGCATCTCTTCAGTTGTGTGTTTTGGATGCCATTGCATTCTGCCATTTACTTATGTTTGGTCCATGCGGCCGATGCTAATATGCTAGATAGCATCTTTTCAGTTGTGTGCATTATGTTTGGTCCATGCGGCCAATGCTAATATGCTAGATAGCATCTTTTCAGTTGTGTGCATTATGTTTGGTCCATGCGGCCAATGCTAATATGCTACATAGCATCTTTTACTGTGTTCAGGTTATGATTAATAAGTATGTACCTCTGTTAATTATTGTGTGTTCTGCTTATCTGTTGCAGAACACCACTCACTCAATCTTTGATTGCTCCATCCAGCCCTACGACTTGGATGGAAGCATTCTTGAGATATCGCTCAACAACAGAATCCTTAATAAATACGAAAGGACTGTTCTCTGTGTCTGCGTCCGCTCTCTGACCGGGGTGTGCCGTTCTGGATGAAGTGGCTCCAGCAAACTTTGCAAACAAGCATTATATCTTCAATAGTAGCAGTAATCTATGCTCGTAAGTGTACTGTCATCCTCGTCACTTTCTCTTTGGGCATAGTCTTTCAGATACTTTGGGGGATTATGTTCCCGGGAGGGATATCTCCCACTGCATGAGGCACGTGACGTCACCCTAGGGTGCTTCCCGTCATCATCCTCTGGGGGTTGTTGACTGTCTGTCTGCATGTCTGTGCTCAGTACACTAGGCTGTGGTGTCTCTCTTTCCTCACACCCTACTATGGAGTCCGGCTCTGGCTCCTGTGTCTCGTTCTCACATGTTGTCTTTGTGACAAACTTTACTAACCTGTGCTTTTGCACTTTCCCTTTACCGGGATAATAGACTAGAAAAGCGGGGCTGCCCTTGTCATGCCCTACAAAGAGTCCTTTTTCACACCTGGACTCGAGCTTTCCTCTGTGTGCTTGTTAAAACACAGATTTCTGGTGTAAGCGGCTTCTTGTACCGCATAATGCCATAGACTCTTAGATAAGTTACCATCTATTAGCTTACACCTAGCCATTTCGAAAAGAGTGCGTCCTTCCCTCTCTGCTATCCCGTTCTGGTGCGGGGAGTAAGGACAGGACGTCTCGTGTTTGATCTTGTTCCTTCTCAGCAGTGATTGGAACTCTCTATTTGTGAACTCTGTTCTGTTATCGAACCTTAAGCATTTTATGCTGCCGTAAGGAGCTACATCTGCAAGGAATTTTTCTGTGGCCTGGAGTGTGTCACTCTTTGCTCTGAGAAAGTAAACAAACACTGCCCCTGTACACACATCTGTGAAAGACTGTACATATTTAAAGCCACCTATGGACTCATTATTTACTGGACCGGCTAGATCTGTGTTAACTAGCTCAAGTGGTGTCTTTACTTTTTCCGTGGGACCTCTGTTCCTTGTTTGAGTGAACTTTCCCTTTATACACACATCACATTCTTTGTTAGGTCTATGCTTTTCACCGTTAATGTGCATGCCTACTGTCACCGCTTGCAGCTTCAGTATATCCTCGTAATTACAATGACCCATGATCTCATGCCATGTCTGAATATCATGACTGACATTACACATAATTTTCATTACATTCTGTTTGTAGATAATACATTCTCTTTCAAAACTTTGTTTATTGAAGTTTTTTCATTGCAATATGAAATCATCACAAGGTCAAATTGTACACATATATGCCAGACGTATTGCACATATCTACATATAAGTAGTCAAAATATAGGTCTGTTGAATGTAGACAATATACATATACCACAAAGGTACATATAGTTAGTCAAAATATAGGTCTGTTGGATAAACAATATACCTATTGCACAAAACTATGTATAAGTAAACAAAATATAGGTCTGTTGAATGTAAATAATATACATGTTGCACATGGCTATGTATAAGTAGTCAAAGTATAGGTCTGTTGAATATATAGACTAAAAAATAGTACACCACAAAATAAATATAGATATTGTTTCGGACATAGTCAATTAAACAGATATGTACACTCAGGACAAGCACTGTACAGGAGGAATAGAGGAATAGAACACGTTTTTTTTTTTTTTTTAATGAGAAGGTAGACATCGGTTACATTTGCACAAGTAGATAGGTCACTCGACTGGACTGTGCTAGGTTAGGAGTGAGCATTATTTATGGGGGGTCGATTGAGCCTTGTTCCCCAACATAGGTAAAGAAACGGCCCCATGTTTTATAAAATCTAGCTGTAGAACCCCTTATGACACACCTTATTTTCTCCATCTTAAGGAAGTGCAAAATATCCCTGAGCCACATAGAGTGAGATGGGGGAGTGGGTGACTTCCAATGCAGTAAAATGAGACGTCTAGCCAGGAGAGTAACAAATGCCACCAGGTCAGCTTTATATCGTGGCAGAGACAGAGTAGTAGGGGAGATAGAGACACCAAAGCAAGCAGTTATGGCAGTCGGGCTGATTGGGATCTCAATACTATTTGAGATAGTTTCAAATATTTCAGACCAAAGGTTATGCAGGGAAGGGCAGGACCAAAACATGTGACTATGTGTAGCAGGGGCACAGTGGCATCTGTCACAGGTGGGATCAATGTTGCCATAGATCTTGGCTAGCCTGACTTTAGTAAAGTGTGAACGGTGAACAATTTTACATTGGATCAGTCCGTGCCTGGCACAAATTGAAGAGGAGTGGACTCGGTGTAGAATATCCTCCCACAGGTCTTCTGTGATGTCCTCACCCAGGTCCTCCTCCCATCTCCTCCTGATCTTTTCTAATGAGGTAGGACGCAGTGAGGAAATCAAGCCATACAGGACAGATATAATACCCTTTGTGACCAGTGTAGGCTTTAGTAAAGTGTCAATAGGAGTGGCTTCTGGGAGTTTGGGGAACTGTGGGTTGATATTACGTACAAAACTGCGGACTTGCAAGTATCTGAAGAAATGTGACCTCGAAAAAGAGAACTTGTCAGACAGTTGTTCAAATGATGCAAAAATATTTTCTATATATAAATCACTGAACGTTCTAATACCAAGAGGGGACCAGGAGAGAAAAGCTCCATCCACCACAGAGGGGGGGAAAACAGGGTTAGCTGTAATTGGAGCTAGTAAAGAAAAAGATTGTAAACCAAAATGTCGTCTGAACTGGTTCCATATCCTGAGTGTTGATTTGACAATGATATTTTTAGAGTAGGGAGAGGTGGGAAAAGGTAGAGGTGCGTGAGCCAGAGCAGCCAGTGAGGCAGGGCTGGAAGAAGAGGATTCCAAAAGCAACCATACAGGGGATGAAGGTGTGTCTTCAAACCTTGCCCAATGTTGTAGTGCTCTAAAGTTGGCTGCCCAATAATAGAATTTAAAATTGGGCAGAGCCATCCCTCCCAGAGGCTTTGGTCTTTGTAGGAGGGCTTTACCGAGCCTAGGGACTCTCCTATTCCAGATGAACAGTGACACCGAACTGTCAATTTTCTGGAAGAATGCTTGTGTGAGAAAGATGGGTAAACATTGAAAAAGGTATGAGAATTTTGGCAGGGAGTTCATTTTAACTGAGTTGACTTGTGCCGTTAAGGACAGGGGTAATAGCGACCATCGTTCAAAGTCTTTATGCAGTTTGCTTAACAAAGGGGAGAAGTTAGATTTAAATAAATCCTTAAATTTGTCTGTGAAACGAATGCCAAGATATGTGAAGCCAAGTGGGGAAATTTTAAAGGGCAAAGTATGTAAGGGGTAATTTCGACCTTCAGCATTCAGAGGGAATAGCTCACTTTTATCTAAGTTTAGTTTATATCCTGATATTGCACCGAATGAACTGAAAACATCAAGGGCAGCTGGAATAGAGACAGAGAGATTCGATACATATAAAAGCAAGTCATCCGCATAAAGTGAAGTCTTCTGTTCGATGCCAAACCTATGAATACCAGTTATGTTAGGATTTGATCTGAGAGCAATGGCCAAAGGTTCTATTGCGATATTAAATAATAAGGGACTCAAATTGCAGCCTTGCCGAGTAGATAATACATTCTCTTGTACACCTCAATGTTAAACCTCGTACCGTCAGGCTCTACAAGAACATCTTTACCTTCATTGAAGAACACTTTGGCACCGTTTGCAGTAGCAAATTTTACAGAAAATAGTTATTGTGGGAACGAGGGTATGTAGAGGGCGTTCTTCAACATCACTGTACACCGGCGCCCCTCACTGTCTATGAGGCATACCTGTGCGTCTCCTCTCCCCTGCGCCAACCCGAATGTGCGCTTCCCGTCTGCCAGCTCCATGTTGTGTCTCTCCGGCTCGAAGGTGCTGTCAAAGTTCTTGAATCGGTTCCTGTCGTTGATAATGTGGGAGAACGCACCCAGGGCCCGAAATTAGAGCCCGCCACCCGCCATTGGCGACCAGATTTTAGGTTTGGCGAGTGCCACTGAGAGGTCTGTCCGCCACCTGGCGTGTAGTTCATATCGATACTCTTATTTTTAAAATCCTGTGCGGGTCTCATTTCCGCCCTAAGCGCAGCTACAGTCATAATATCGATGGCTCCGGCAGTTAGAAACGTTCGGTTCATATGATACTCTTATTTTGAAAAAACCCGTGGCAACGAGTCATATCCGCCCAGTCCTGCAGCTGGATACTATTGGCTTCTGCTCGTATCAACACAGAGGCAGTCTGCTCTAGTCTAGAGCGGACCTCCGTGAGCTAACGTTACTGTTTAAACAATGACCCAGTCAACTATTCACTTTTAGTTTAATACATGACGAGGCATTGTCTAACGGTATTTAGCTGGCTAGCTACTGATAGCTGCTGATATCAACAAATGCTCCAGCAATAGTTGACTCAAGTGCATAATACCTCCGTTCGCTCGTTAGCTCACGTTAGCTCACGTTAGCTCTATATGTCCCAGTAAACTAAATAGTTCACTGAGGCGTTGTCTTAATGTTATCTAGCGGGCTAGCAGTAGCTACAAATAGCTCCTGATATCAATGTGTTATAACATTGATTCAATGCGTATTCTAGCTGAGGGCATGCTGAATGTGATTTGACCAAAGCACAGTAACGTTATACCAATAGGTCCAGCTGCAGCGCCGGAGAATCCTTGCATGCTGAATGTAGAGTATAGGGTCCAGCTGCAGCGCCGGAGAATCCTTACTGGAGCTGGAGGCTACTCGAGTATACACACAGACAGTGGAGCTGTTTGCAGATAGCGAGCATTTTGACTTGTTGCGTGGTGGCGATGTCTCGCAGATAATACAACTACAAGTATGATTATAATATATATTTTATAAAGAAAAAAGAAAAAAATGGCTGGTAAGAAATATGCTTGGCGGGTAGATTCTTCCCATCTACCCGCCACTGGCCGGTGAGTCAAAAAGTTAATTTCATGCCCTGGACGCACCTGTGTCCACAATCAGTTCCTTCCTTTGGACCTGCTGCTGCTGAGTTGACTGGGTGACGTATGCTGTCTGCGCCCCGAAGGTGAAGTCCTATCTTCCCGCTGCTCTCCGGGCGTCGTCTCGACTTGCCTCACGTCCACCGTTGCCGCCATCTTGCACACAGCCGCCATCTTGCACGTGCGCGTACCGAGCGCTCTGTTCGCGCTTCTTTCTATACACTCTGTCCGCGTGTCCTGAAGTTCCACAGAAACTACACCAGACTGTTTTTGTGCATTTATCTTTTCGGTGACCCTTTTCTCCACATCGCCAACACACCATCTCCGTCAGGGGTCCGGTCTTTCTCTTTGGCGCTGCCCGGGCCTTCATTACCCTTTCTCCCGCCTCTTCGGCGACCAGGTCTGAGTCTTCTGAGGCCTCGAAGTTCCACAGCTTGGCCTTGAACTCCCCCGGCGACATGTCCGCTGAACTGTGTGTCACCAACAGTGTGAATGGTTTATACATCTCCGGTAGTCCCCTCATAACCATCGCCATCATTAGTCCATCGCTCGGTGCTTCTCCTGCACTCTTGAGCGCCGTGATGATCTGTTCCGTCCTGATGACGTATTCAGTCACAGTCTCTGTGTTAGCTTTCTTCAGCGCGGTCAACGTTATATGCAGGGATACAATCCGGGGCCTACCTCTGCCGATGTAGTGTTCTCTTAACACTATTAGACTATCTCTGCCTTTGTCCTTTGTGTCCCGGAATATCAGCCCCAAGCTTGTGTTGTCTAGGAGTGGTGCTAGCTCGCAGTATGCGTCAGCATTCAGCTTTGTATCCAGGGCTTGCACGGACGCCGTTATTTCTCCCGTGAGGCCCGTCAAGATTGTCTTCTTCAGCCCCACTCCGTGCATACAGCACAACATTCGCTCTTCCCAGAGCTCGTATTCTTCTGCCCTTCCGTTAAACGTGGGCCACTTGCTCCTTCCTTTTGTCACCATCTTTTGATGGTAGCGTAGCTTAGCTGCCCGTTAGCTTAGCTTTAGCGTCACGCGGTTCTCCCGCTGCTAAACTAGCCTATACTTTTCAGCTAACTAGCTATCGTTATTTTTGCTCTTCCGTGATCTGGGCCCATAACCTGTTGACAGAGTCACCTGGGGAGCAAACAATAACTGGTCATGACAACAAGGTCCTCTTTAGCCTTAACTGCGTGGTTTATTTTCTTATGCACATCTGCACCATGAGACCTACTCTCCTTGAGCGTTAGAGTGAAAGAGACAGAGGGAACATTCCCTCTTATACCTGCTACCTGACGTCAGCTACAATAGCTGCGTCTCCTTACACTAGGGTGACCAAACGTCCTCTTTTGCCCGGACATGTCCTCTTTTCACGCCTTGTCCGGTGCGTCCGGGGGGGGTTTATTAATTAATCGAAATGTCCGGGGTTTCACTGTTTTTCAGTTTCAGTTTCAGTTTCAGTTTCACTGCCCTTTGCGAGCATCTGAAGGCTCGGGGCTGCATTTTTCGCCGAACATATACATTACCGAATTAAAGCGCTGTTCGTTGCCGTTCGAATGCCATCTGGATCGCCAAAATCCGTGCCTCGGTTCTCGAGTTACATGCCGATATGTCAGGCATGCAACTTTTTACATGGCATTATCCAACCGGACTCCCGGAGAAGCATGCAGCTGCAGAGCCGGAGAGCCAGCGGCGCTCTCTGGGCCGCGCGGTGATGGCCGCGCTGTGAGGCAATAGTATCCAGCTGCAAGACGAGAGCACCAACAGTACTCAACCTCTACTGTATTTAACTATGAGTGAACACAACACTCTAACTTTTGTGTTCACTCATAGTTAAATACAGTAGAGGTTGAGTACTTTATTATCTAAAGATGGTAAGTTAGAGTGTTGTGTTCACTCATAGTTAAATACAGTAGAGGTTGAGTACTTCATTATCTAAAGATGGTAAGTTAGAGTGTTGTGTTCACTCATAGTTAAATACAGTAGAGGTTGAGTACTTCATTATCTAAACATGGTAAGTTAGAGTGTTGTGTTCAGTCAGACAGTAGACAAGTAGAGGTTGAGTACTTTATTATCTAAACATGGTGAGTTAGAGTGTTGTGTTCATTCATAGTTAAAGACAGCCGAGGTTGAGTAGTTTCTTCTGATATCACTTTCAAACTCCAAGTGATTTAGATCCAAAACATTTTCTAACAATACATGTATATTCCATAGTAAAGTACAGTTGACAGCTGCGTTAACGTTACAATGTGTTGTGTTCACAACACTGTTTAGTCTGTGACGACGCGTCGCGATAATATACATGTATATTCCATAGTAAAGTACAGTTGACAGCTGCGTTAACGTTACAATGTGTTGTGTTCACAACACTGTTTAGTCTGTGACGACGCGTAGCGATAATATACATGTATATTCCATAGTAAAGTACAGTTGACAGCTGCGTTGTTTCGTCTGATATCACTTTCAAACTCCAAGTGATTCGTTGCAATGTACGCGGAAATGCTGCATTTGTGTTGCAATGTACATGCATTTGTCTGAGCGGGGCGAAAGGAAAGGCGCATTACCGTACTGGCGTGCGGTGACGAATGCGGAAGCATTTTTGCACTCTTCCGCTGTCAATAAGCAACACGCGACCAGGAGCACGCAACAAGATGGTATAAATATGGAATATTAATACAGAGTCTATTCCACTATAGCTATAGTGTGCTGTATGATGACAATACATTTTAATCTAATCTCATTTTGATCCGTTGCAAATTGCTTCCACGCTACATGTTGAATACAGGGATCAGCACATGCTGACCCTTGTTTTGCACACGGCCCTCGATTTTAGGTGTAATTAGCTAAATATGATCTTATAAAAATCTCTGTGCATTGTATCCGAAACCGGATGATTTACACACGAGGACATTAAGAGGTTAACATAAATGTTGTTCATGATTATCTAAATGCTAACGTCACTGCATACAATTACATGTATGTACAACATTGTCATTGAAGTATACAGTAGTGCTTGTTATAAGTACTAGAGTTGGAACTAAGAGTTCCCCAATACATTTCATCAATATTGTAGCGACCTTGGGATTTGGGTGATTGGTCAGCCGAGCTGTCACACTGCACTCTACCAACCTGGGGCTGGTAGGCGACGCTGTTGGTCGTGCGGGCCCAAGGTTGGTAGAGGGGAGGGGGCAGGGGCTGACCTGGGAAGGCTATAAGAGGGTGTGGCACCTAGGGTGCGGCCTCTTGGGGCATGGGAGGTTGTACTGTAGCAATGAGTCACTGGTACCGAAGCTGTATCTGAGATGTTGGAATAAAGGACCAAAGTGAGAAATAACATCTGCTTCGAGAGTCGTCAATAATGAACAACAACAACAAAGTGGGTTCGTTACAATATTATTGCAAACAGTAATAAATTATGCATGATTTGACAGTGAGTTTTAGCCATTTAATATCTGTGTTATTAGAAAACAACATGGGAGTGGGTGTGTTTTGGGAATCTTTTTGCCAGAGATGTATTTCTTGGCTACTGGTACTAAATGATTCTGCTTTGGTGGCCAGAATGCATGTAGCGCCTTGTCAGGCCACCCTACAACATCAGACATCAATAGCATCAGAATTACGTCAGGTGTGGCTGGGTCCTGTGGGATAGTCATAAAAGCTGGAATCCAGGTTGTGTGATCTATACATTACCCTAATTGAGTTCATCTTTTTCTGTCTGTACATTGCAACACTTCAAACAGGCTCCAAATCAAATCAAATGTATTTGTAAAGCTCGCAAACAGAAGTTAATGTATTATGTCCCCATGGGCTGGACAAGTCTTCTTTAAACAAGTCAAGAAGAAACATCACAATAAATCAAGAACAAAAAACTCACCATGAAATCCAAAATAAATGTAAAATAAATAAATGCAACACTCCCAGACATACCCCAGCGAAGGTAAGGAAAAACTCACTAAAAACTTAGCAATGGGAAAAAGGCACCAGAGGCAATGTGGAGGAGAGAAACCTTAGAAGGGCCTTTCAAGGGGGGATCCCCCTCATTTGGATGTCGGTCATAGTAGTGTTGCTAGGGATGATCGATGGGTGGAGAATAAAACAGGCGAAATAGTTGGTATGTATGTACATTAGGGCTGTCCCCGACTAAGGATTTGGATAGTCGACTATGATTGGCCAAAACTTGCCGTTAGTCGACTATTAGTCAAAAAAAAAGGGAAAAAAAGCAGAATATTATATATTTTTTTATCATTCCATTTGGGCTGTGGGGGTGCTTAATGTCTGAAGGAGTCAACTGAAGGCTTCTTGTCCTCTGCAAAAGCATGCAATTGGTCCACTGATGGATACATCTTGATATTTGTCTAGTCTAGTGTGTTCATTAGATGGGTGAAATCCTCTTTCAGTGCCTTTGTGCCCCTTTTCTTAGGCAGTTAGCCACGCTAGTATGTGTGCCATTAGCGTAAGCCATGCTTCTAGACCTCTTTGCTTTTGGAAAGAATGAAATTCGACTGATAGGTTGGCAGTTGACTACGGCTCCTTTCGATCGATTAGTCAACTATTCGACTAATCTGGGTCAGCCCTAAAGGTTAAATGTCAAGGCTCGGAGCTCAACATATCAGGCCTAGACTCCAGGCTCAGTTGGCGACTAAAAGCCCATGTTAAAGATTCAACCCTCCCTCTCAATCTAAACAAAAGGGTGGCCCTCTTCTGTAGATCAAAACAAGGTTATTTTTGGTACTACTTTGTGTTGATGCTGCTGCTAGGGCAAGGAGCCAAGAAACCAAATAATGTCACTCCTCTATACTGTACAAGAAAAATAAACTAGAAACTTGCAACTTATAACAGGTTAAGCTTTTCAGACATGGCCTAACTTCAGATAAGTGGTCTCATGAGTGTGGGGGGACTGTTTCCTGTAAACAAGGGCACAGCAATGTGAATTAAGGAGGAATTAGGAGGGATTCTGAATCACAGTCAGGTTAGCTCCAACATATTTATTGTGTTATTACTTCACCACATCTGTAAAACTCCTCTGTCCAGCTCCTATAGAGGAAACCAAGTTTGTCACAATGTCACATCTTTTTCAGCTCCAGGCAGCACTGTTGCTTATGCTTACATTCCCCAGAGAAACATACAGGCCTCTGTTTGAGTTATGAAGGATAAACAAATAAATATATTTTCCCCCATCTACAAGTCTGTTACAGTGTATAGGAGAATATGTCCCAAATGTACAGTGTTGTATACTGTGGCCTTGTTGGCTGAGAGGAGAGATATTTATTTACTTCCTACACTGCTCTGGTTGAGGTAGTGTTATTTGTTATTTCATTTTACACTTTTAGTGACATGCTTTGGGTAAGGTCAAATCTGTGTGGAATAAAGTGGTCTACTCTGGGGAAACATTTTAGACTACTTTGTGAAAACTTTGTCTTGTATGTATACAGTACACATTAAATAGCAAGTTCATAATGTAACCCTGGCCCTATTTCCTATTACCAATGATGTTGTAGAGTCCTTTCTCAGCACAATCCATTCTTCATATTAGATTAGATTAGATGCTCCTTTATTAATCCCTTTAGAGAAATGCATGTGTCATAGCAGCACATGGGAAGGAAGGTACAGGACAATAAAATACAGAGAATAGAAACATCAGATAGTAGGTAAAGAACTAGATAAATTATGAATACAAATAATAAAAATAGAGTCTATGGCTAAAGCTGCCATCCTGATCCAGCTAATTGGCAACTAAACCAATGCAAAGTCAATAGGGCCATGCTCCAGTCTGTGCAAGCCCTGAAATAAATGCTTACACCTACGTCTGCAGTGTATCAGGGCTTATACAGACTGGAGCATGGCCCCATTGACTTTGCATTTTGTGGTAGCTAGCCGGAGCTGGGTATCCAGTATACTAGTAAATATAGTAATTTTATCCAAATCGCTTTAGAATTTGTTCCTCACATTTTTACCCATGCACACACCGATGGTGCAGGCAACCATGCAAGGTGCCAACCTGCTCATTAAGTGTCTTGCTCAAGGACACTTCGACACGCTGCCCTGGAGGAGCGGGAATCGAACTGGGAACCTCCGGATTACCAGACAACTGCTCTACCTCCCGATCCACTGTGCCCCATTATGAAGAAAAGTGTGGATTGTGATGAGAAAGAATTCTGAACCTACCCTTTACTGTAAAAGATAGGTAAAAAAAATATTAACGAACATACTTTAGCGTAATTTAAGCGTATAGCTGTTATGTGTGATCTAGACTAGAAGGCTATACGCTAGACGTCATTTAATCAACAGAAAACAGCTCAGTGGGATATTGTATGTATATAATTTAAGGTGCAACTTTTTTATTATGTTATTATTACTTATTGCATTTCTAATTATTGTATGTTGTGGGAGTGAGCCGATTTTAAGCATTGAATTTCGTTAGTGTGAAAAATGTTAAATCATGAATCTTATGAATGGATGTGTTGCTTATAGTGGTTTAAACATGCATGCAGGGCCGGATTAACGACCGGGCCATTTGGGCCGCGGCCTGTGGGCGTCTAGTGACGAGGGGCCTAAAAAAAATTTTTAGTCAACAAAAATATTTCATCAACTAAAATATACAGTAGGCCTACGTCACACCCCGTGCCTCTCCCTGCCGTCTGCAAGTGGCTAATCTTGAGTTCCCGACCCCCCAGTAAGCTAACCATGGATAAATCCAAAAAAAGGAAAGTCTGAGGAAAATAGAGGGTTTAATTCAGCGTGGACAGATTAATTTGCTTTCACGACTAACAATGCAGGATTACCTGTAGCCTATGCCTGATATGTGGTGCGAAATTTGCGAACAACGAAAAATTTACTTTTTATTTTATAGATTTTCCACAAATAAGGGAAGGACTCAAATAGAGCTGCATAGTTCAGGGTTTTATTTCAAAGTAGGTCTACAGATGCCAGTGTTTTTCCTCCTTTTCTGTGTTTTATTTCAAAGTAGGTCTACACATGGTAGTTTTTTTTTTTTTTTTTTAAAGTGGACTACTTTTTATTTTATAAATGTTCCACAAATAAGGGAAGGACTCAAATATACCTGAATAGTTCAGGGTTTTATTTCAAAGACGGTCTACAGACACCAGTGTTTTGTCTCCTCTTCTGTGTTTTATTTAAAAATAGGTCTACACAGCCAGTATTTTTTCACATCTTCATAAGAGTTTGAGGTTTTCCTTTGTTATAACAGGTAAAAACAGCAATAAAAAGTCAAAACTTTTCTTTTTGTTGCTTTATAATTCCATTAATGCAATAAGTATAAAGTATAATAAATCTCAAATTACTTTGGGTATGCAATTGTCAGGTGTTTTATGCTAAATGTGGGGTATGCTTGGGGATATATAAAACGTTATACACTGTGTTATCTTCATTTTAAGGGTAAATAGGTTGTGCGGCTCCCTGAACATTTTATTTTGTGGGAGGGGGGAAAAGTGCTCTTTTGATAGTAAAGGTTGCTGACCCCTGGACTAAACGTATAGGGAGGGCTGGAAATCTATAGTGCTCCCTCTGTCCTGTGGAGGCTGGCAATACGTCTAGACGGGTAGTCCGCCGGAAAATATACAAGAAGAAGAAGAAGAAGAAGAAGAAGAAGAAGAAGAAGAAGAAGAAGAAGAAGAAGAAGAAGAAGAAGAAGAAGAAGAAGAAGAAGAAGAAGAAGAAGAAGAAGAAGAAGAAGAAGAAGAAGAAGAAGAAGAAGAAGAAGAAGAAGAAGAAGAAGAAGAAGAAGAAGAAGAAGAAGAAGACTAGATGTAGAGTCTGCTGTCACGCCCGCATCTCCACATCCCAGCCCCGACACGAATGAGGCAGATTCGGATCATGACAGCAGAGACCCGCCGGTGCTAAATAGTCCTTTTTCCTTTATTTTTTATTGCTTATAGACCAGCAATACCCAAAAGTCACAACACAAGTCACAAACTGCACTGTTGCAGAACTGTTCTTTCTTTGTTCGCCTTCCAAATTGAAAATCAAAATGAAGATTTTCTGGTTGTGTTTTCCTGCATTTAACATTTTCAAACAAAGCCATCATGAAACTGACAGAATAACTGAACAATAAAGTATAATATATTGTGTGGTACCCTGTCAATAACTTTGGCAGACAGGGAATATAATACATTTTCAATACTTAAAAAAAAGTCCTCAACTATACTTTCTCTCTCGATGGATAACTGTTTGTTGATGTGTTAAAAACACATCAGTAGCAGGATTACTGTAATTTTGTAGCTTTTTTTGTTGTTGTAGTGTTTGCCTGGTATGTAGCAGTGGTTGGTGGCTGCCCCACCAATGTTTTACATATAAAAACGTCACTGTGTGTGCACGTGTGTGTGTGTGTGGGGGCCTCCACAAGAGTCTGGCCCAGAGGCCTCTGAATTCTTAATCTGGCCTTGCATGCATGTCCTGTCTGTGATACCATAACCTCGTTCCCAGTTTTATCTCCTCCGTGAGATAAAGCCTGCAAAAGAACTACTGCTGAAAGTGTGAATGGGGTAGAATTTCCACTTCCCCTGGAAGCTGCCTCCGAACGGACCGAAACCTGTCAGCAAACAAGCTAGAACGTCCAGGTCCGCGTGAATATTAAAGGCAACCAACTTGTGTTCAGCTTTTCTCTGATTGGCCACGACCCCCCGCCCCCTTTTGCCGCGAACGCGGCAGGCAAGCGGCAGCGGTCCCAAATGAAATCCATCAGTGGAGGAAGCATTTTGAATATCTTAACATGTATTTACGCCCATACAATTTTTAATAATAAACACTGTTAGGACTATCTGACTCTTAATAATAAACACTGTTAGGACTATCTGACTCTTACTAATAAACACTGTTAGGACTATAAACACTGTTAGGACTATCTGACTCTTAATAATAAACACTGTTGGACTATCTCGATTCACGCGTCACTACTGTAACTAGAAACTCTGGGTGTCACTGTACATCAGTGTGGAACTGTACGCTGTAACGTTACGCGTTATTTCACGTTTTTAACGTCATAAACCAACTACCAGGTTCACTCGTCACTATACATCCGTGGAGGCTGCTGAAGCGCCAGCGGGGCGATGCGGTGGTTTGTCCCCGGCTTCCGTGTGCCGCCGCCGGCTTGACTCGGTCCAGCTCCAGCAGCAGCGGCCGTGCTCCGTTGTAGAAGCCCTTCAATGACAGAGCTCTCATATTTTGCGAATGCATAAACTATATCTTAAATTATGGCTATGTGTCTAATATGGCTGTCGCTTATCAATGACTTCGCAACAGCCATATTAGACACATAGCCATAATTTAAGATATAGTTTATGCATTCGCAAATATGAGAGCTCTGTCATTGAAGTGGGTGGTGGCAGCGTTACTAACAGCGTTCACCCTGATGGCCTGATGTAAAGTAGCGATTTTTATTGTTTTGTCATGACAAACCAATTACATAATCCCAACATATGTGTAAAGAAACAACATATTCCAGTTAACGGTATATTTTTTTAATGATTCATTACGGTATAAATTAGGTTAACTGGAGCTGCGTATTGCTGGCTCTCATATTTGCGAATACAATAGCGTTCACCCTGATTCTACAACGGAAGACGGCGGCTGCAACTCTCTGCCGCGCGGCAGCGCGGTCACGTCGCGCGGCAGCGCGGTCACGTGGCCGTGTGGCCAATCAGAGAAACGCTGAACGAAAGGCTGAACACAAGTTGGTTGCCTTTAATATTCACGCGTCCAGGTCATGTAGTAAATTCTTCAGGCAAAGCCGTTGCAGTGGCTTAAACGAGGAAATATTGTGCACTTCACACGTTTATAATTGTTTTGTCGATACCGGAAAGCCTGTAGCCTGTACTTCCGTTTAGACATTTTAGGTTACCAGCCTAGTGATACCATGCACACAGGACGAAGCTGCCACGATGTTCATTCGCCCTGACAGATGACAGTATTCCTTTATAATGATCTCTTTTCATCTATTCAATGAGCTATAAAAGGTCTGCTTGTTCATAGACAACTGCAGCTTTGCTTGGTCTGTCACGAGGTCAAACATGTTTGGCTGAGTTTTAACACTATACGTTTGGCAGTGCAGGCCTTAACAGTAGCCCGTTTGTGTGGCACAGAACACGGGCATCCCCAAACGCATGGCTTCTAATTTCCCTCATTAAAAGGGACGTTTGTGTGCGTGTGTGTGTGTATGTGTGTGTGTGTGTGTGTGTGTGTGTGTGTGTGTGTGTGTGTGTGTGTATGTGTGTGTGTGTGTGTGTGTGTGTGTGTGTGTGTGTGTGTGTGTGTGTGTGTGTGTGTGTGTGTGTGTGTGTGTGTGTGTTAAAACTGACCTATTTGACTCCCCGAGGCACTAGACTTTCTAGGGCTTTCATGGCCGACAGCGTATCAATTACCGTCTCCAAGCCGCATCAATGCCCCTTGTGACAACACTGGGTTATGTCCAAAAATATATGAACAATATTGAGGTCTTTTTGGATCGCTCCGGGGCAGAGATGCAGCAATAACATCAGTGCCGTTTCAAAGCAGAGCAATTATCCGAGCCCTGCCTGGACGAATCGATTCCTGCAGCCTTTTTAAATGCTCCTGGACCTGGCCAATTACATTGCCACAGCATCTCCCTCTTTACCTGGTTTAGCTGCGACCAGTCATGCCCGACACTTCCACGTCCAGGCTGAATCTCTCTCTCTCTCTCTCTCTCTCTCTCTCTCTCTCTCTCTCTCTCTCTCTCTCTCTCTCTCTCTCTCTCTCTCTCTCTCTCTCTCTCTCTCTCTCTCTCTCTCTCTCTCTCTCTCTCTCTCTCTCCTCTCTCTCTCTCCTCTCTCTCTCTCTCTCTCTCTCTCCGCCAATAAGATACTACAATAATTACTGAGGAGCGGGACCCCCCTCCCTCCCGTTATTTCGCATCACACTCCACGTGATCATAACCAAGCTGGGAACCAGCTGCTGGTCCTCGCGAGAGTCGCGACGCTGTTCTCGGATAGAGAGAGCGAGAGAGAGAGAGAGAGAGAGAGAGAGAGAGAGAGAGAGAGAGAGAGAGAGAGAGAGAGAGAGAGAGAGAGAGAGAGAGAGAGAGAGAGAGAGAGAGAGAGAGAGAGAGAGAGAGAGAGAGAGAGAGAGAGAGAGAGAGAGAGAGAGAGAGAGAGAGAGAGAGAGAGAGAGAGAGAGAGAGACGACGAGGGGAAAGGAGGAGCGCAACACAGGGACTCTCCGCGCATCTGAATGCGCCGCACACAACTAGCTGTACGGGAGAGCCGCCCGCATGTCAGGAGCCCGTTGCATCCCTGGATATTATTAGTCGTAAAAAAACGTCACTGCGTCTCCAAACCCCGTTCTGGAATATTAACATCGTTGCTGTTTTTATTCCTTCCCTCCTTCCACCCCTTTCTGTTTTTCATCTTTCTTTACCCCTCTTCGTCCTCGAGCATCCTCCATACAGCACACCCGTCTGCCCGTCCTCCCTCGCTAGTCGCTACCTGGCTAACTTTACACCCAGCACCCATCCCACACACCCTCCTCCATCGCTCCCCAGCCCTTGGCATCATTCAGACGCCCTCTTCACATCGCAGCTGCGGCCCCTGGCTCGCTTCGGGCGGAACCTGTTTGGTCAGAGTCTACACGGCACTTCATGGGGCGCGCATTCTCGTTCGGAAAATGGTCTTATCTCGGTCATTAAGCGCCCCGCTGAAACTGCCCGCGTCGGGACCGGAGTTGTCGGTGCGTGTCTACGTCTTTTGCCCACCTCGCCTGTGCTGTTGTAGGGACCAGTGAGATGGGTCTCTCGGTGGCGACGGAGGCGCTCCAGGAGCCCCGGCGCCTGCACCAGTGGAGCCGGGTGGTGGGAGGATGGGTCTGGATCACGCTCGTTTCGTTTCTCGCTACTTTACCTGTGGAGCAACTGCGCGCCTTCCCGTCTTCCCTGAGCGACTGCCAGACGCCCACCGGCTGGAACTGCTCCGGTGAGAGTCTCTATAGGCACTGCGTTCCCCTGGGCTCAAATGTCTCCTGTTTATCCAGATGTTAGTGTTTCTATTGCTATTGCACAATGATCAACTCTTCAGTTTAACCACGGGGCACAAGCTATCGCAAAACCAAGGAGATCATGATATTTAAAATAAAGTTTAAAATAACTAAGTGTCCTGCATGTCTGTTCGGGGATGATGCACTTTTGTCTCGTATAGTCTTTGCTCTTCGATAGAAGAGCGGCATTATAACAGCAAGCATTACAGCTAAATAAATAAAAGATGCCGACTTTGCCCGAGGTGCCTTATATCTTCATCATGGGTGTGTATTCGGGCATGACAGTGCAGATCATGTTTGAATCATAGGCTTAGGGGCAATACACATTTTAATTCGATTCGATTAAAGTAAAGGCAATAACGAATGCTATTAGGCTCTTAGCATTGGATAACCGAATAGCCCACTACAATGCCATACAATGCTGTAATCCTGGATTTCATATTATTATGCATTATTATTAGCTACACCTCGGTGTTATAGTCAGGCCACTTTGCTCGTTGTTGCTGTTTGGAAGAAAATGTCACAATTGGTCCTGATAATTTTCTTATTTTTTTTTTAAAATTGTATCATGGGCTACCTGAAAATCTCACACAAGTACCACACAGCCCAGACAGTTTAATGATCACTATTATTCATGTCCTATTTCAGTTCTAGTAACCATACCAAACCCTAATAGACATACACTAGCGGGCTCATACCCGTTTTGTTTACCAAGTTCTGGGATGCGGGTATAGTGTTCAGAGCGCAATTTCTTTACTTCCTTTGCATCACTCCGCATCTCTGGTCAGCATACAGTGTGTGTGTGTGATGTTTATTTTATAGGCCACGGTAGCCGATACAGTAAACTTGTTTTCCCTCTCTCCTGTGCCGAGTTGATATAAACGAGAGGACCTGACTCTCAGTTCGTGCGCCTCGCCTCTCTTTGTGGATCATCTGCTCCGCCGTATTCCCCCTGTCGCCTGTTGAAGTCTGAATCCTCAACAGGGTAGAGCGATCATTATTATGGAACATAACGACAATTATTCAGACCTGCCGTGCAGTAGTGACATTATACTTTGACGACCAGCTAATGAATAAACCTAATTTCCATTATCCAGGTTATGTTATATAACATGTTTTATTTATTTATTTGCATTCTCTTTTCCCGATTGTTGCCGCATGCAGGGAGAAATCATTTCATTTATTTATTTGACTTCTAACGGATATTTTAGACTGTTTAGAGGAATCGTTTGATTTATTCAATTTACTTTTAAATTACATTTTAGTTAAGCCTTTCTTCCATACGCAACATGTGCTTATGGCTACTTGAAAATACTTAGGTACTTATCTCTGCGTTTATAAATCAATGCTTTGCATATACTGTACAGTCTATTCCATAGGTGTCAAACTCACGGCCCGCGGGCCAAATGCGGCCCGCCACGTCATTTGATGTGGCCCCCCAAGAGCTCGGGTAAAAAAAAAAAAAAAAATAAAAAATAAAAAATGTTTTTTTTTTTTTTTTTTTTACATTAATCTTGGGTTAAAAAATAGCGGTGTTAAAATAATTGTGGGTTAATGCGTTAATAAAGCGTTGACAGCCTTAGTTATTACACATTCTTACACATACATGTGTGTTGAACATCTGAGGTATTGATGAAGTAACAAAGGAAAAAAGCCAAAAGCACTTACTCCTCAGACATTCTTTGACACTTTTACAGCCCAAAATACAAAAAAGATCCAGGCGGAATAGGTAACAAAGGGTTGAAGAAATATTGTCTGAACTGTCAGATGCAAGCTGGCTGTGTGACATAACCGAGCATCTCGCTCAATTGAATAAGAAGCTGTAGGGACGCAAACAAGTCCCACCCAAAACTTGACCAATATAGTTGTGAACTGAGACAACCCTTATTTTGTTATTTTTGAGTACAGTTACAGTTGTGTGTTCATGCAGACACATAATAGCAATTTCATTACGAATTGAAAATGGGGGACCCTGATGTAAACAAGTCGAAAGTCTTTCTCTGGTCTGCATCCCCTTAACAATTGTGTGTATTGAGCTGTACTGTACTGTACCCATTCTGCAATCTGTTAATTAAAGTTAATTAAACTATCTTCCATTAGTTGGATGTATGGCCTCTGCAAGGTTGTGTGCAGCCATTTGTTTTTGTAACATCTGCTACATCTGTCCCATGTGTTCTTTGCAGCTCACAGGTGTTAGTTCTGCCCCTCTTGACTGTGACAAAGAGGTTTTGAACAAACTTAATGTCATAGCTTGTATTTGATGATATTCTTCTTTGTTATTTACTTGAATGGTTTGATCATTGATTGATGGAGTAATATGGGGTTCTGATAAACTAAAATTATTTGTTAAAATAACATAAGCTAACATATATTTTTACATCTATGCAAATGCATATGCAATATGTATAACTTGAATAAGTAATAAATACAGAAACAACATGTTTAACAATATGTAAATGAGTAGCTACATTTATTTTACATTACATTAACATTTATACGGTCTTTGGCCCTTTGAGGGCAACCATAATGCTGATGTGGCCCTCTGTGAAAATGAGTTTGACACCCCTGGTCTATTCTATAGGGTGGGCTATGTTTGAGCATCATATTTTACTGATTTTATTTGATCTTTTCATTTTAGTGTCATTCAAGATGCCTAGCCCATGGACTTCTAGACATTAGCCTACATAATAGTTGCAATGTTAAGTAAAAAGTACTTTGTCTTTTCTTCCATAATACAGATTAAATATGTATGAAATAATAATGATAATGGCAATGATGATGATGATGATGATGATGATGGTGGTAAGGGCGTTTGTGATGATGATAATGATGATGGTAGTGATGATGATAATGGTAGTCATGATGATGATAATGGCGATGATGATGGTGGTTATGATTATGGTGATGATGATGATGACGATGGTAGTGGTGATGATAATGATGAGGATGATGGTAGTGGTGATGATAATGATGATCATTAGGATGAAGATGAAGATGGTGTTAGTGGTGATGATGATGTTGATGATGATGACAATGATGCTGAATATGATAATGGTATGATGGCAGGGGTGATTCATCAGAGTTAGGTATAATGATTGATGATGATACTCCCACTGCCTTACACATCATGGTAACAAGGGGGGTATTGCGTTATTAAGTTGACAGCACGCCACAGACCTGAATTCTTGAATATTTTTATAATCGGTCAACAACAAGTATTTAATTTTACTTAATTTCTACCATTGTCCATTGAAAACTATATTCAGGATAGAGTTACACCTTGCTTTTGAACGCACAGGGGAAATAGTACACAGTTTTGCTGCCGTAAGACTAAGGTAATAAGCTATCTGTTTACAACATGGAGATGCCTGGAAATGTATTGTAGTTGATATACATATGCATTAAAAAAGTCTGCAAATCTCTAATCAGCAATATTGTGCTGTTAGAACAGTCTTATGTTTGCAGGTTAAAGGAAAACTCCAACATTTTGGGAAATTAGCTTATTTAACATCTTCCCTGGAGTTAGACAAGAAGATACATACCTTTTTCGTCTCTGTGCGTGCATTTAGCTTTGGGAACAGTCGCTCCGTTAGCGTAGCTTAGCTTCATCACTGGAAGTGGGGGGGGGCGGAGCCTGACGTTCCCTACAGGGTCTTACAGTCACCAAATACAACTCCAAAACGTTCCTGTAAACATGTTGTGACCTGTGTATTCACCACGTGGAGAAATAAAAAATAATTTAATTAGACAATTACGTTTTATAAGCAAATATACTCTGAACTATTTTTTGCCTAGCCACTCGAGTCTCTGGGCGCAGTCAGTGGTTTCAACGTGAAGCCGTGTTTGTTGATATTCTCATTCCTTCAAAGGATCCGAACCGATTGAAGTTTATGGATACCATGACTTAAAATCCTCTTACCTTGACGATTAAAAGCCTCCCCAGCGGAAAACGTTTATTTTGTACATTATCTAATGTTAACACGAACCTAAACTAACTTTAGGTTACTTGTAACGTTAGTTTAGGTTCGTGTTAACGTTAGATAATGTACAAAATAAACGTTTTCCGCTGCTATAAACGTTGCACTTTTATTTTGAAAACCCCAGAAAGGAAGTCATTATATTTGCTTTACCATCCTGTTCTGTGTTAGCTCCGGTTAGCTCCGAGCGTGCAGTAGTTAGTATTATATTATCAATACCAGCCATTGGATTACTGTTTTCTAAATTGGGGATGCTTTTAATCGTCAAGGTAAGAGGATTTTAAGTCATAGTATCCATAAACTTCAATCGGTTCGGATCCTTTGAAGGAATGAGAATATCAACAAACACGGCTTCACGTTGAAACCACTGACTGCGCCCAGAGACTCGAGTGGTTAGGCAAAAAATAGTTCAGAGTATATTTGCTTATAAAACGTACTTGTCTAATTCAATTATTTTTTATTTCTCCACGTGGTGAATACACAGGTCACAACATGTTTACAGGAACGTTTTGGAGTTGTATTTGGTGACTGTAAGACCCTGTAGGGAATGTCAGGCTCCGCCCCCCCCCACTTCCAGTGATGAAGCTAAGCTACGCTAACGGAGCGACTGTTCCCAAAGCTAAATGCACGCACAGAGACAAAAAAGGTATGTATCTTCTTGTCTAACTCCAGGGAAGATGTTAAATAAGCTAATTTCCCAAAATGTTGGAGTTTTCCTTTAAGTATTTAATGTTTGCTATTACCCATTTGGCCCCTGTCGTCTTGTTATCAACCAGAAAATGCTCACATGACACTTGTATTATAAGTTGATACATCTAGTGATCTATGCACAAAAACGATTACAACAAGATTGGGTTAGCAAAGCAGTGTTGTGTTTATAGTATAGGTATACATAATTTGAAACAAAAGATGGTGTGGCCAGAACGCACATCACTTCCTCACAACATTGTTCTACACGCTCACAAGCAATCTCTGGGGAAGGAGATAATGCTAACCAGGAGATATACTTGCTTTAAAAGTGAAATACATATACTTGTGATGATTTAAGAGACCGGTCACAGCAGTAGAAGTAGAACTGGATGTGGGGAATTATCAGGTGCGCTGTTGGAGTTTATAAACAGAGACGTCCCAGTGGTTGAGTGGGTGGTGAGTGGTGCACACAGCATTTCCAAAATTGAAGGACATGCGCCGCAGGGGCACAGCAGCACTTGCAGGCTTTGCCAACTTGTGTGCAGGTGGCATCTCTGTGAGTGCTTTTCTAGGTTTCCTTTGAATCAATAAAAAAAATGTTATATACAGTATTATATATATTCACTAATGGAGGATTTACTCATCATCATACCTTAACACTTTGAGCGCCAGCCGTGTTTTTCCTTTTTACCCCCTTGAATGCCACCATCCACGGCCAATGTTAACTTAATATCACCTAATCTATGTTTTAAATTATGGCTATGTGTCTAATCTGCCCGTCGCTTATCAAAGAATCATTTTCCAGTCAACATTGTCAAGGCAGATTGTATTTTTATCGCTTCATTTCCGTTTGATAGCATTTTGAAAATCACCCGTTTTCGGGGAAAAAACAACCCATGCCTATGATAATCGCCTTTTATTGGAATATTCCAGAACGTTGTCATTTGTCTGCCTATTTATGAATAGTTTTCAAATAAACGCTAGATGATCGATAGTATATGTGTGTGCACGCACGCTCGTGCCGTGCGCTGATAATCGCTGCTCTTATTTCCTCATGGCTTTTACAGTCAAAACAGCCATATCACATATCACATAAACGCTTATATATCCGTGAAAACGAGTCTGATTATCCTAACACTGATAACATAGATTCCTTACCTGAGGTCAGATGGTATCCAAATGGTTTATTCCAATTTCCGATCGCCATTCGAAAAAATCGATAAATGTATTGATCCATCGTGTGTACAGTATAACCCATATTCGCCGTGGCTCAGAGGCTCCAGAATGAACTCTGGTAGACCCCGGCTGCATCAGTGAGAAGTAAAATGTGGAGTCAGAAATCCGTTCTCCCATTCACTTTCATTGAGTCCATTCCAAAAGGGTGATTTACCATCTGGGAGACGATAGGGGGCGCTTTTTTCACATCTGAGCGCCGGCGTTCCCTGGATCTCCAACAGTAGGCTCGGCTCGCGTGATGCAATATGATTTCAGATCGCTAATAAAAAAAACAAAAAAAAACAGAGAATACTCTGGGCGTGGCATTCAACAGTCGGGGCGTAAACCCGAGATATCTCGGGCGTGGCATACAAAGTGTTAATAGGCACTAGGGTAACTTCCAAAATGTTTTCAATATTTATATTCTCAAGAAAATCCACTTGTTGATTTGAAATCAAGTTGATCCCCCTACATACACACACAGTTTATGATTTTGTCACTAAACAAAGGACAGTGGGTCTCATTCCCGAACGGATTTACGACAAACAATTTCCTCTTAGGCAGATTTCTGCCCATTTAAGACATATTAGGGCTGGTAGCGCGATTCCCCAAATTTTCCTGAGATCAGATTTGAGCGTGGTTGAGAGCAGATTTAAGAGTGCTGAGGAGCACACTTATGATTGATTGACTAATTGAAAATTTTATTAACTTGACAGACTGTTCTCATAGTGATTCCTTCATGTTAACACTACAGGCCTCCTTGGAATTAATTACTTAAAGGGGAACTATTTTACTATTTCTTTCACTATTTGGGCACTTTTACACAATTCCTGTGAGTCTATGGAACACCTCTGTAATATATATATTTTTTTTATTCATTGTTTTGTATTTCTAATCAAGTCCTCAAAAACAGCATTTTTCTACCTCAAGATCTCGAGCTGTTTTGAGCCTGGGCTCCTAAACCACTGCGGGTCGTCGTCTTCCCCTGAACATTATCATGCAGCAGTGACTATATGACATCACATATAGGCACATTTTCAAACGACTCAGTTCAGTGAGGGTGAATATTGTGAGAGGAGAATTGGAAGAATGCGCCAATATGAGAATTTTGAGACATAGATCATATTAATATAAGTTCACATAGCTAGGAAACAATGCTAAACACTCAAAAAGGCCATTTATAAGATAGTTCCCCTTTAATCATAATTTAAATAAATATGACAATATTTGTACGATAAGAATTACGCATTTGATGTCGGAAAAATAAATAATATGGATTCATCTGATCACAGGGCAGCTGGATTAACCATATCTGAACCAGCTATTTTGGACAAATGTATAATTACTTTAATTACTCAGATATTCAAACACAATTATGCAATTATTGTGAAATTATTGAAAATAAAAATTATTTAATGCCTTCTGTGGAATTTGTATTTCTTATTTGTTACATATCTGTTTTTAATGATTAATTATACATTTGAAAGAATGCAGGTCAACATGCAATATATTCCATTGATTGGTATACAATGGGACAGACCTTTGTTTGATATAGCTATAAACCTGCATTCCTTCGAATATATCATTAATCAATTAAACTGATATTGAAATACACTATATAGCCTATACACCAACACTGAAATGACAGTCGATAAATAAATAAGAACTAAAGCTAATCGCGTGGAAATAGACTGCATTAATATTCCATAAGTCTTGTGTGCGCCAGTATAGCGTATACATGTCTAATGAATGAACAGTATATAGGCTTATATTATTCTAGTTACTTGTTTCATTAGGATTTAGTAGATACTCTTGACTTGACTTGATACTATATATATGCTCTGCCCTACGTACAGTATAAGCACAGTCTGTACTTATACTGTACGTAGGGCAGAGAATATATATAGTATCTACTAAATCCTAATGAAACAAGTCATTAATGGAATAATAAGCCTATACTGCGTTCATTCATTACGCGCGTAGGCTATACAGTACTGTGTGCGCACGTGTGTGTGCGGGCGCGCGCTGCGGCAGGTGCCCGAGCTGTACTATATATGATGACAATACAATTAATCAAATCTAATTTCGATGGGTCGCAAAACGCTTCCGCGTCCATTTTTACACGGCTGCATCATTAGTTGCCTTATAAGGAGCTCTGGAGGCGTTGTTTTGTATGCAAATGACCTAGACGGGAACGCACGTTCGCGTTTGAGACATGGTGCCATTCCAAAACGCAGATATTACAGGTGCGAACGTTAGAGCCACTTAAGACATATTCCCAGCGTGTTGAGGACTCAAGAGTGAACTTGTCATTGATACTGTCTCAGTCGGTTCCAAGATAAGTCTTCCAAGAGAACTCTTTGGAAAATATTGCGGAATGAGACCCAGTGTTTGTCCGAATGCAAACATCTTAGGAAAGAGCATATTATTATATATTAATATTAATATGATTCCTATCAACAACTAAGACATATCCCCCCCTCTACCCCTGAGGTAACAGTCAAACCCATAGTGCTGGTCTGAGTCACAGCTAGGGATGCCCCCCGGACCCCGGTTTTAAACGGGAACCGGTACTATATTAGAAAATACCAGAGTATTTATAAGCTCCGACGTCCTCGGTACTGCTATCGATACTCTAGAGAAATTATTATTATTATTATTATTTAAAAGTTGCGAACGATCTCTCCTCTCTCTGTCTCTGCACGAGAAGCGAGTCGCAGCGAGTCATTATTACACACACTCCTCGCGAGTCGCGCTACACATACATACGGGTACTCCTTAATGAAAGCGCTGTCTCCGTGCTGACGCGCGCTGCACACAGACACAGACAGCTCTGAGTCTGCATGGACTGAGTCGTGATGATGGCGGATAGAGCGAAGCGTTCACAAGTGCAACAAAACATTTGCCAGTAAGGGTGGCAATACGAGCAATCTATCAAAACATTTGTTTGCAAAACATGATATTAGTGTGCAGAAATGCGCCGTATTCGACTGCCTTGCGCGCAGTGGTCCATCTGCATCCACGTCCACTGCAGCCGGTAAGCCAAGATACGGAGTTTCCTAGGCTAATAACGAATTATTACAAATAGGCTAATAAACAAAATAATTGTTTAGCTACAAATACTACAATCTAAAAACTTTTTATAGATCGTCAAGCTGAGGTCAGCCACCAATGTGTCCCAGGCCAGTGAGCCCACCACACATCCTCCCTCTACCTCCACCACCCAAAGTCCTTTCTCCCTAGCAGCTAGAGGAAAGATGACAGAGGATAGGGTGAACAAGTGTCACAGGGCTGTGACAAAGTTTGTTGTCAAAGGCCTGCACCCGTTCTCTACAGTGGAGTCCAAGGACTTTAGGTAACAACTAATCATTCAGTGTATATCGTTTTTTTTGTATACATAGTTGTCTAACTTGTCTGTTGTTGTTATAAGTTATTATTGAAGCAGCTATTCCCACCACTCCACACAAATTTACAATAATTCAATCATTTCTAATTTTTACTGTAGGGAGATGACCAATGCTCTCAACTGCAAATATAAAAATCATAAAAAAATTATCAAAAAGAACCGATAAGAGTATCGATAAAGTACCGAACCGTTAAGCAGTATCGATAGGAGTAGTAGTATCGATAAAATCCTAACGATACCCATCCCTAGTCACAGCCACCGCTCGCTTCGCCTCTTGCTGACTATTTGACTCCTGGGCTTTCATGCACTGTCTCTTACCACCCACAGTCAGTGGTCCTCAATCAGGTCCGCACTCTTGGCCCTGGCAAGAGAGCTGTGAGCCTGTGCCACACGTGTGCACACAGGAATGCGTTGCACTCGACTGATGCGCCAACTCGCTAAGTACTTTGCATATCAATAGCGCCGGTCGTCAGGTGTGTTCAAATACGTTCTCAGATACATTCACACAAAACTTGTGAATGAAATGTGTTACATTCCATTCGTAGAGGCAATTAGGCACTGTCTTTAGTATGCAAGGAAACATTTATGCTCATGCGCGGGAGCGTGCGCGCGTGCACGTGGCGTCATTAGCGTGCGTGCACCCAGTGTTGAAATGAGCAACGCAACACTGCTCAAAACGGTTCGCACACAGTCTTCCAAGGAAGCGGTGCTTATGACCAAGGTGTTGGAGAGACCTGTGCCCATAGTGAAGTGGATAACATGGCTTCCTCACCAGCCCACCCCCTACTCTGCCATGGGTGATGTCGGTTAAGATCCAGCTCACAAGACCCACACTTACAACAAGTTCAGAGCCGGCCTACCTTCGGGGGTGTGAGACCCATTTCAGACCTTTCGTCACTCAATCAGCTGATTGCAGCATGGCTGGTTCACATCTATAGAATTGAAAGATGCCTCCTCTCACGTTCCCATATTTCTTCCCCACAGGAAATTCCTTCGTTTCACCACCGTTTCAGACAGAGGAGATAGCAAAGCATCACACCAGACTCCTGGTGGAGCGCCTGTCTCTGTTGGGTATTAGCATCAACTGCAAAAAGAGCAATTCTTTCCCCAGCCAACAGAGGGCAGACTTGGGCATCACACTGAACTCACCATCAATGATGGCCTCTCTCTCCCAAGAGAGATGGTGATTGATTGAATGAACATTTTATTAACAGATTGCAGAATGGCTACAATACAGTACGGCTCAATACACACAATTGTTAAGGGGATGCAGACCAGAGAAATACTTTATCCTTGTTTACATCAGGGTCCCCCATTTTCAATTAATAATGAATTGTAAGTAAGGGTACAATTAGCACCGTGCAATCCATTCTTTGTGGATCTAGCCCTAAGACACCACTATGTCGGTGATGCACCACCTCGGCAGAAAGTCAGCAGCCCGCCCAGTGGTTCACTTGGCTCTGCTTCACATGTGCAAACTACAGAGGTGGTTTGCTCTGCTCAGTTGACCCAGTTTGCCAGGAAGGGAGATTGATTACCATTCCCCCATCCAGCAAGGGCGATCTGGACCACTGGAGGACCCCCCAAAGCAGACCTAATGTCCAGAGGGAGCCCCCCTCAAGACGAGTGGCACTTACAGTACACCTAGACATTGTCAGATGGATCTGGAACTGGTTCAGGGAATCTTCAGTGGAGCATTCACTGTCCCCTGTGGTTCTCCATCAGGCCAAGGGACGACCCTACTGGGAGTGGATGCGTTCTCCATGTCTCCATGGCTGGATGAGCTACTCTATGTGTTTCCCCCATCCATCTGATAGTCTTGGAAAGGGTGAGACTAGATTGAGGCTCAGCACATTGGGTCCCTGAACTAATGCTTTTGGGAGCTCCTCCATGGCCCATTCGCCTGTACGTTAATGCCAAGCAAGCAGTGCAAAAATGCTTCCGCATTCGTCACCGCACGCTAGTGCGGTAAAGCGCCCTTCTTTTCAGACAAATGCTACCGTGCGTGCACCGGCGGCGGCGTGCTCGCTCAGGTGCGTGCGTGCGCCGGCGTGCTCGCGCGAGGTGCCCGCGCATGCGCATGAGATCCGACACGAGCGGAGCTCAATATATATAAGTCACCGCCCCTTATTCAGTATCTAGCAATAGCTCAATTGGCAAGGACACATGGCTGTGGATCCTATGGCTTGTTTGCTGGCGAGTTCGAATCCCATCGAAAATATTTTTTAACGTGATTTTTTTTTAACGTGTATTCTTTCGCCGGTTAAGGTTAGGCATTGTTTCGGAGTTGGTTAAGGTTAGAACGGTTAAGTTTAGGCGCTGTTAAGGAGCTGGTTAAGGTTAGAGTTTGTCAAAGAGAATGGCAATATAATTTCTATGGTTAAGGTTAAGGTTAAGGTTAGGCATTGTTTCGGAGTTGGTTAAGGTTAGAACGGTTAAGTTTAGGCGTTGTTAAGGAGCTGGTTAAGGTTAGAGTTTGTCAAAGAGAATGGCAATAGACAGCCTATTTCCGCGCGACCTGGGCGCTGGGCGGCGGAAAATGAAAGGCGCATTACTGCATGCCACTAGGGTAAATTTTTACACTGCTTGCTTGGCATAAAGCTACACGCGGCCCATTCCATGGTCCCAGGAAGCCCTGTCCCAATCACACAACAGCGTTTTCACCCGCCCGTCCTCAGACAGTATATGTCATGCATCTTGTTTTTCTTCATTAATGTCCCAGGTTTCTGAAAGGAACTATGGTAGGGAGTTGGTATGCTACAGCCCCTGCGTATATACTAGCTGGGGGCGTAGCCCTGGTCTGTGATAGGTGCATTGTTACAATTACAGTATTTCAGCTGGTGCACTATTGGTGCACAGAGCAGTCCAATAGGTGGAGCATGATTTTTCCCTGCATTCATATAACTAGAGTTATACTTCCTAACTATCTGTATTGGTGCATTATGTTTATTTAGAACAATGTTGAGGGGAAATATAGCCCCTGACAAAGACCGCCATATAATAATAATAATAATAATAATAATAATAATAATAATAATAATAATAATAATAATAATAATAATAATAATAATAATAATAATAATAATAATAATAATAATAATAATAGAAAAACAAAACCAATAACTATCACAGAAACTAATTAAAACTAAATTAAAACAAAATGTTTACTATAAAAACAAAACGGAAATGAGCAAATCCACTCTGGAAACTGAAACTAAACTGAATTGAAAACCAAATTAAAAACAAAAATAAAGATAAAAACAAATGTAAGATTCTAAACTGTAATACCCCCCCCCCCCACACACACACTCACTTTCATTTTCAAACCTTTATTTAAACTCGAAATGAGGTTTCCCTCATTTACAGTAACGCTGAGTGTACATACCAGAAATAAGCAAAAAAAAGGCATATCAAATCACACAGCATATAAGATCATAACAATAAAAATAAAGAAAGGATAACAAATCAATTAAAACATGTATACACACACATTTTAATATGTTTATTTGTGTTCACATTTTAGACAAAAATCCTTAAACACAAACAATAATAGATGCACAAACAAATCTTGAAATCTCAAAATGACATATGTATCTAATCTATGTAGGTATACAGGAAGCAGCGTCTCCAAATGTGGCGACTGCCAATTATCACAGATATAGAGCAGAATTTTGCCAATGCCTTAGCTTTTGGCTTAGACATTCCTGCCATCTGCAGCCCTCTCACAACTAATCTATGGACATTACTTCCAAATATAAATACCAGCCATTTACATTTGTACCCAAGCTGTGTAATATAATCCCTGAGCAGTTGGTACTTTAAACCCTTGGTAAGAAATGCCTCTTCCAGACTGTAATCAAAAGTACATCCCACTTCTAAAATGGTAACCTACAACCATATCTGAGGAATTAGCTGTAATACAATACATCATATTCGGTATTACAAAGTTTGAACATAATTAGTATGTTAGTAAATGTTAACAAAAAATGGAGCATCTGGCATTATGTCCTTAACTATTAGCTCAACAATTCTGGCATGCCTTGCACACACACACACGCACGCACGCACGCACGCACGCACGCACGCACGCACGCACGCACGCACGCACGCACGCACACACACACACACCCACACACACACACACACACACACACACACACACACACACACACACACACACACACACACACACACACACACCATGGGAATGACAGAGGATTTAAACTCAGTTAGACAAAGACTGGCATTTAATTTGGTTAGCTACTGCTGGCAAAACAAAAAGAAGTACATACAGAGTCGTTGCTTGTCACTGGCCATAAGGGCCTGGTCTGTTTTCCATTACTGTTGGAATATTCACGTTGGTTATTTCAGTAGCAGTAATCGGTTTCATTAAGTTAGGGATTTTGTTTGTTTACTATTGACAAATGCAACAGAGGCCATATGATTAAGGAATGCTTTGGCTGAAATATTGATTTGGTGTTGTTGAATCCCCATATACTGTAGGTTGTTCTTTATTGCCTGTATTTGTTTTTACAGTTCATTTAATTGACTAATACCTGCAGCTAATACCTGCATACCTGATATGCATACATTAGTATTTTTAATATGGCCTATAGTATTACCCTTTACACTGTAAAGTTTACAGTCAGTGTACAAGGTCAGGGCAAACATTCTAATCTGCTGTCATTGCCTTTTTGCAACAGAAAATGTGTGCCTTTTCTGTGTTGGCCAACAGACCACTCAAGATGTTGAAGCACTTGTATTACCAGTATTCAAAATGTCCCTACTGATTGTGGGCAAGATTAATTCAAGAGGATGCAGCAATTTCTTCTCCAACTTCCTCAATAGCTTCTTACCGGGTGAACGGTCCAGACAGGCTCATACATAAATGGTAAATGGCTGCATTTATATAGCGCTTTTATCCAAAGCGCTTCATAATTTTGTTCCTCACATTTTACCCATTCACTCACACATTCACACAATGACAGCGGAGGCAACCAAGGGGTTAAGTGTACGTAGTTATTAATACTGAGGAAGGCTTATAGCTGAGGCACGTACGTTGTCTCTGCCTGTACTCAATAACCGTATAAAGGACAGTTCCATGAGTGCTGGTTATTTCTGTACTGGGACACGATGAGCAAGAGACGTGCTACTCAGCAGGATGCCCCTTTAGGTGTCCCTTCTGAGTCAATAATAATAATAATAATGGCTTGGATTTATATAGCGCTCTTCATGACACCCAGAGCGCTTCACAGAGTCCATTATTCGTTCATACACAGTCATACCGGTGGTGGTAAGCTACAATTGCAGCCAGAGCTGCCCAGACGCTTTCACCTTTCTCATCTTCCAAGCCCCAATCTCTGAGATGTAATTGTTTTGTTTGGTTATTTCAATAGGCATTACTTTAAATTCTCAAATTGACTGACTTGACTTTCACTTAATAAATTGTTACTGATGTAACAACTATAAGTATCAAATATATTTTTAATCTGTATTTGGTTTGTTGGCCGTAAACAGCAGAAAGTAGCAGTTTATTTTCCATCAGCAAGCACACAAAATATATGTGCATGAAGCTATAATCGATTCACTCCAAAAGTAAGTAAATAATAAATACTTACATACATGAATTAATTAATGAAATAATGAATTAAAACAATATAGTCCTGGGAGACTGTGCAGAAATGATTGGGGCTATTAGGTCTGCGATTCCTCAACAATGCCTTCTCTGAACCCCATGGCTATTGTAGGGTCTGAAAGCGTACATCAGGGCTATTCAACTGGCGGCCCGCGGGCCAGATCCGGCCCGCGGGATGATTCTGACCGGCCCGCCAAAGATTACATGATAATAAAAAAAAATAAAAAAAAAATATTTTCTTTTTAATATTTTTTTTTCTTTTTTTTTTTATGTCAACGTTAACACGCACAATTGAGCCAAAAGTCACTCAATTAATGACAGATTTCATTGATAAATTGAGGGAAAACTTTGCAAGTCGATTTGATGAATTTGACATGTCCAGAGAATTGATGCATTTTGTGAGCAACCCATTTGCCAATGTAGCTGCTATTTCCACAAAAGGACAAGAGTTCCTTGCATCACTTCACATTGATGAAGGTCTCCTGCAACTTGAAATAATTGACATGCAAGCATCATCTGCTCTGAAGCAGGCACTTGAGAATGAATCCACCACAACATTTTGGATAAAGTGTATTCATGTCAAGACATTCCCCAAAATAAAAACGCTGGCAATATCTGTGCTAACAATGTTTGGCTCAACATACACCTGTGAATCCAGTTTCTCTCACATGAATGCCATTAAAACAAGCAACGTGACTCCTTGACAAATGAGCATTTGCATCACTGTTTCTCTGCCATTGCCCAGTCAAAGAAGTGCAATCGCTCTCATTAGATGTGTGTATGTAGGCTAGGCCTGTCTGCCCCCCACCCCCCTGATGTTTGAGAGTTAAGAGTGGACAATAAGTGCTAATAAGATGCTGTGATTTGCTGTTGTTGCACAGACATGAAGCACTTTTTCATAAGCTCAGCTGCACTATAAATGTGTTTTTTTGTTCAAGTGTTGATGTTAGAATGTTCAGATGCACATCATGCACTTGTTTGTTTTTTATTTTATTTTTATATTGAAATGTTGAAGAGGAGATGTTGCAGTTGTTGCACAGTCATAAATGAAGCACTTTCTGCAGGAGATGTTGCAGATGTGGCACATAAATGAAGCACTTTTTTTGAAAAGTATACTACTTTTGCAATGTAGTTAAATAAAAGTTGTGAAAATGTGGTTGCGTGTTGTGTCAAGTGTACATATATTTATAGCACGGGGAGGCGCCGTGGCAGTCCGGCCCCTGGCCCCTTGGGTTTCTGACAATGTGGCCCCCTGAACAATTTAGTTGAATAGCCCTGGCGTACATGATGCTTTTGATAGCAGAAGTGACAGGGGATAAGTGGAGAATATGCAAAGCCCCTAGCATGCCTGCAAATCCCATCAAGGGGAGTGAATTACCAGCGGACTGGAGAGAATTGCACATCTGCCTCTGAGATTTGTGAACACAGAGGTTGAAAAGTACCCCATCCAGCAAGCAGACCTGCATCTGCCATAGAAAAACGATGGCTGGAACTGTTGAACTGTGAATTATACGACGCGGCAGTGCCAGTAAGGTCCAATCAAAAAGGGATCAGGAGTTGTTTAATTGGCCACTGCAGCACCAAGAGCATTTCTATGGAGGAGCTTTATTTTACCCTAGTATAACTACCATGGATTTTTATTATTCTCAGTTCACCCATTGCATTCAAGCTGACTACAAAGAGTATGAATTATGAATTATGAATTATTTTATTTATTTATTTCGAATCTTAAAATAATAAAGAATGAAGGAGAATACATTTTTTAAAACATGTTGCTAAGAAATAGGAAACATAGATAGCTACCTGAGAGATGGAAAAAGTCAACAAAGGATCTCCTACTGCCGTGGTTGCTCAGCGCTCATTCTTAATTTACTCCCCTTAATTATTGATTAGCACAAAGCGTGAACAGGGAAATGTCCTGTAGTTCTTATACCGTCATGAAATCCCAGGTAGCGATGCTGGACACGCATTTCCCCCTAACGCCATCTCCCTCTTCTTGGACGAGTAAGTGCTTCGCTCGCCATATTAATCGTCGGCATATAAACAATTTACCTTTTGAATATTTGATGTTGGCCTGTTTGTTTTCGTTAATTATTCAGTTCACCATAATCTCCTCCTGTACCGCCGGGGAGGAAGTGAGGAAGTACAAGTCATCTTGGCCTCTGACACAGCACAGGGTGACGCACAGAGCACCCCATCTCCCACGCGTCACCCGTTGCGTGTCGAGCAGAAAATTAATTAGGGTGAGGTTTTACTTCTCTTTTTTTTGTATGTAGATTAAAAAGCGGCGTAGTGATAGAAAAGTTAATGAAAATAAAACATCGCACAGGAGAGGTAAGAAGGTAAGAGGCCTTGGAGTTGCTCAAAGTCACATTCAATCTCCAACATAATTATTGTATGTTTACCTCTGTCCTAGAGCAACATACAGTGAATCTTATGAAGCGGTTGTCTGGCAATCAGATGGTTTCCGGTTAAAATCCGGCTTCTCCCAACAGCGTGTCATAGTGTCCTTGAGCAAGGCACTTAACCCCTAAGTGCTCCCAATGAGCAGGTTGGCACCTTGCATGGTTGCCTTCGCCTTCTGTGTATGAATGTGTGAATGAATGGGTGAATGTGAGGCATAAATTGTAAAGCACTTTGGATAAAAGCACTGTATAAATGCAGTCCACTTTAGTCTAAAATGTTGGATTATGTAAAAATAGTGTTAGTGCTATATTTTATCATGAATCAAATGACTAAAGGGACCTGGTATTTAGTGAAGCTGATTTTACATATTCTGTATCTCCCTGAAAATCTGTCACCCTGAAAGAAAATGTGGATCACAGATACAGATATTGGTGGTGCTCAGGCATCTAACATTGGCTATAAGATTTGGCAGTTTATATGCTGTTTTCTTAGACATTATGTTGCGGCAAGATTCAAAGCCTCTGAGCACAAGTCATGAAAATAGGAGGTACCTTTGAAGAGAAGTATTTCTTTGCACACACTTCATGGCTCTTAGACAGGCTTCTTTTCAGAAATGGATTGCAATTGTTTAAGCCTGCATCAATGACATTGATGCATCAATACTGACAAGCCTTACTTTGATTTTGAGTGGATGTGAAGATAATTTGAAATTGGTCTTTGACTGCTAACAGCTGAGCTGACTCACTATTGTATGACAGTGTTACTTTGGAATCCCAATAGGATTTGGCCTATATTCATGGTTTACCTATTCTTATACAATGGCATGCAAATTTCTCGATTCTGATTGGCTGAAACAGTCAAGTTACACATGGGTATTTGTTATAACCAACGCTCTTGGTCCCAGGACCCGCCCACAACCGAATTATTATCAATCCGCCGTGCACGTTTTTAGAAGTGAAAGCAAGATGGCGGACAGTAAACATTACGAAAGGATATGTTGATAGGGTCATAAAGACTAAATGAAAAACGATTCTGTCACAGCGAATGTGTTAGTTTCTTACACAATGTTGGATTATGTAATTAGTGGGTCGTGAGTCATTGTGGAACAAAATAAATATTGCGTGCATTGATTGATTAATTGCAAATAATATATATATATTTTTTTTACCTACTTTCTATCGAAGCAGCTGGGAGATGCGCTGTTTTAAGTGAGCGTGGATTATTGAATTAATTGATTGATTGATTGCAAATTTTATTACTGTCCGCCTTGTTTCCAACTGATTAAGCTTGGCGACTCTTTCGAAGTCGCTCTCTTTCGAAGTTGGTTAAGATTAGAGTTTGTCTTTAGAGCAGGGCGATAGACCACCAGCCCTGATTCCAAACTCTACCTTAACCAACTTCGAAAGAGAGCGACTTCGAAAGAGTCGCCAAGCTTAACCAGTTGGAAAGAAGGTTGACAGTAATAAAATTATCAATCAATCAATCAATTCAATAATCCACGCTCACTTAAAACAGTGCACCTCCCAGCTGCTTCTATAGAAAGTAGGTTAAAAATATATAAAAAATTCCCTCCTATAGGGCAAAGAAAACTTGTTTTTTTCCCCCGATAGGGCAAAGAAAACTTTTTTGTTTTTGTTTTACCTACTTTCCATAGAAGCATCTAAGAATGAAGTTCTATAGAAAGTAGGTAAAAAATAAAGTTGTATGTGTTAGTTTGTTGTATGTCTTAGTTGAAAGACAGTTGGATGTGTTAGTTTGTTGGATGTTTTGAAAGACAGTTGGATGTGTTAGTTTGTTGGATGTCTTAGTTGAGAGACAGTTGGATGTGTTAGTTTGTTGGATGTCTTACTGAGAACAGTTGGATGCACTTCCGAGCTGCTTCCACATGGAGGCAACTTCTCTTTTTCTTTTTTGGGAACTACTTTTTCGGCGGATGGTTTTGTCAATAAATCTTCAATTAATGTGTGTTTATTGTATAGCAATAAGGTTGGATGACATCGGCCATTGTATAAAAACCATTACACAACATGCAGTCGTGGGTTATGAGAATTAGACCATGCCTAGGGGGGTCTAACGACCACCCCTAGGCATGGTCTAATTCTCATAACCCACTCCTGCACGTGATGTAATGCTTTAAAACCTAAGTCTCAGTCTATAGGCTAATACCACCAAACAAATCAGTCAACAATCTCCGTTCTCTCCCATTTGCAGTCAGCACGCAGAATACATTTGGAAGTAATTGCCACCAGTGGCTATGAAATATTCATTCTTCAATCAATATGTCAACTGTGTTGCACTGTGAAAAGCTGTCCTGGCTTATCATTCAGATGCATGGTTGTTGCTGCTACAAAGTGATTGCGCCCAGGTTCAACTCTCGATTTACATTAACTACTGTACTACACAAGTATTTGATGAATTAATCCATTTATATAGTGTTATGTATAGTAATTTATTAATCCTGCTGTAATGCAATTTGTTAAGCAGAGTTTATTGCATTCCTCAAGCTGTTAAGTGTCAAGTTAGAGAAATTACCTTTCCAACTTCTCACAGTGGCTCTCATGCTTCACATTTGACACGTCTGCTTTAGATCCTTATTTAGCGTAACTTGTAAGCAATCATAGTATCATCTTAGAAATTTAACAATTCTTTTAGTTTTTAATTTCTTCCTAAAACATAAATCCCTATTTTATGCTATTGTGGGCAAGTGATATGCTGAAAATTGATATTGTAGGGCAGTGGTGCCCAACCAGTAGATCGCGGGCTGATTTCAAGTAGATCTCGATTAATAAAATCAGATTATTATTATTATGTATTATTATTATTATTATTATTATTATTATTATTATTATTATTATTATTATTATTATTATTATTATTATTATTATTATTATTATTATTATTATTATTTTTGCAAAATCAACTCTGCCTCTCTTTGTTAACTACAACAAGCAATGCTGTTTGTTATTTAAAGGGGAACTATTTTACTATTTCTTTCACTATTTGGGCACTTTTACACAATTCCTGTGAGTCTATGGAACACCTCTGTAATATATATATTTTTTTTATTCATTGTTTTGTATTTCTAATCAAGTCCTCAAAAACAGCATTTTTCTACCTCAAGATCTCGAGCTGTTTTGAGCCTGGGCTCCTAAACCACTGTGTGTGGCCGTGTTCGCCTGAACATTAACATGCAGCGGTGTCTTTATGACATCACATATAGGCACATTTTCAAATGACTCAGTTCAGTGAGGGTGAATATTGTGAGAGGAGAATTGGAAGAATGCGCCAATATGAGAATTTTGAGACATAGATCATATTAATATAAGTTCACATAGCTAGGAAACAATGCTAAACACTCAAAAAGGCCATTTATAAGATAGTTCCCCTTTAAGATGAGGTCGGACTCGGCACTGACAGATTTGTGTTCATTATGCTGCTTTTATAAAGCCTCAAATGACGGCTTACAATATTTCATGAAAGCAAAGTGTTTTGTTTGTCTAAGATTTAAAAAGGTTTAAACTTTACAGCACTGACAAAGTTGAACAAAGTGCTGTACAAGTCCCACAACATTAAAAAAATGAATCTCGGCCCCAAAGCTTCGAATTCCCAAAACAAATTTGAAGGTCAGCCCTACTACGGATAGCTCATTATATCAACAGTGTGGCCTAAAAAAAATAATGGTTTGTTTCCGGTTGCCGACCGACCCTGCCGATTTAGGTGCGACCCAATATAGTTTTAAAAAAAAATTATAAAAAATAAAAATAAAAAAATCTATTTATTTTTATTTTTATTTTTTTTATTTCATTTCAACCTTTATTTAAAATCGTAAGCATCTGAGGTTTCCCTCATTTACAGAAACGACGATTGTACAGTACATAATAAAAACAATATTCACAGAAATTTAAACACCAGAGTAAAACAAATTAAAAACGTTTAAAAATAATTTTAAAATATCAACTAAAACAGTTACAGGTAGTCACACAATGGTCTGAAATCATACATTTAAACATTCTAAGGGAAGGGAGAACCTCCAATTTTAGCGTGAGTTGAAGGACATTCCATGAGTTAGAGGCATCAAAGGAAAAGGCTGACTTCCCTAGCTCAGAACAAATCTGAGGAACCCTAAGAACCATCCAGTCATTCGATCGAGTTGAATAGGTTCCAATATTCCAATTTAACAGTGAGGAGATATAAACAGGTTGTTTACCAATAAGGGCTTTAAAAATAAATAAATACCAGTGTTTCTTGCGCCTTTCTGCAAGAGAAGGCCAACCCACCCTATCATACAGGACACAATGGTGAGTATCATATCTGTCACCAGTTATAAATCTGAGAGCTGAGTGATATGCAGAATCCAGAGGTTTAAGTTTAACTTTATAAAGTTTCATAGAAATCTTAGTCACACCTTTAGTATTGTGGATATTAAACATGCTGGCAGAGTACATGCATCCATGTTGTTGTGAACATTTTAATTAAATAAAGAAATTCCCTATCCATAGTCGCCGTGGGAAAGAATAAAATAAAAAAATGAAATAAAATAAATTCCCTACCTATACCCATGGCCTTAACTGACAACCAACAGGAAACAAACAATATTTTTTGTTATGCCCATTGTTGTTTGCAGGCTTGCAGCTGTTGGTTAGCTAGCTATCGTTCTCAGTTGGCTCACGTTAGCTACTAGCTAGCTAATACTGGCCTACCTTTTAATTCACAATGGAATGGCTAGCTAACTAACTGTACAAATCGATGTGATTGGCTGAGACCGTAATTTGTACGGTTGGCTGGATTGGGGGTGGCCAGCTGGCTAGCTTTTCAATCAATCAAGCTGGCAGTTCGTAGTGCAGTAGCTGGCTGGATAGCTGTTGTATTGTGGGTTAAGGTAGCCAGCTGGCTGGCTGGCAGTTCGTGGTGCAGTAGCTGGCTAATGTTGGCCAATATAGCTGTAACTGAATGATGCTAGCCTTATGTGGTCTTATGAGTTTCAGTTCATAGGAAAATACTTTGACTATAATGGTCAGAAGTAAATTAACTATATATACTCTCTTTTAGAAACTCTGTCTCTTAAACAGTACTGTATATCTTGTATGTCATAAATGGCTGGATGTAACAGTACTGTTTATCTGTATGTCAAATGTTATGATGAATTGAAAATGGGGGACCCTGATGTAAACAAGACGAAAGTCTTTCTCTGGTCTGCCTCCCCTTAACAAGTGTGTGTATTGAGCCGTACTGTATTGTACCCATTCTGCAATCTGTTAATAAAATGTTCAATCAATCAATCAATCTGTTATGCTTAACATGCAGTAGGCTATTAACTTTACTTAATTTCTAAGATTAGATAATTTAGTTATTTTTAAATGTCTGATCTAAAGATAAACAAAGGGTTTTAAAAGTGTTATATTTATCTTCTCTTATAGTACCAGAGAGAAGCTGAGGAGAATCGACCAGCAACAAAAGCAAAATGTAGTTAAAAAAAATATATATATATATTTATCTTTATTTTTTTATTTTTTTACATTTTAAGATTTAACATTTTTACCTGTGGTATCGAAAATGGTATAGAATATCGATACTTTTCAAGGTATCGTATCGAAGTTCGAAATTCCAGTATCGTTGTCAGTTGCAATGTGACAGCTCTGTTTACACATCATTCCTATTCCCTTTTAATTGTACATAATCATTTTTGTTTTGATTGTATTGTTCCACTTTTGCTTTGGCAATGTAAACTCATGTTTTCTCATACCCATTGAATTGAGTGTGTGTGTTGTCTGTGTATGCAGAGTGTGAAATAAATGGGTCATGCTGCCTGCATGCCCAACGTGAGAAGTTAGTCTCGTCATTCTTGTAATTGCTACACTACACTGTTACAATGATATATAAAATATCATATTATATTATATACCCATTCAATATGCACATGACAGAAAATATTATATGCCATATAATATGTTCTGTCATGTGCATATTGAAGGATATTACTAATACTATTAATACTAATACTAGCCGAGAGTAGGTCAAATTTTGGGTGGTAGCTCTCGGCTAGGTGGTAAATTAAAAAGTAGATCTTGGTTCAAAAAAGGTTGGGCACCCTCTTGATTCTACATACAGTATCATGTGACATGGAGTTGTACAAGGAAGGCCTGGGTGAAGGAAGCTTAAATTATACATGGGATGAGGAATGGCCACGCCCCTTCTTTTCACCTTTGTTCAGTAGCACAATGGTATTAGACAGTGGTGGAAGAAGTACACGGTTCCTTTACTTAAGTAAAAGTAGAAATACCCACATAAATGAGTACTCTGGTAAAAGTCATCCATTCAAATTCTACTCAAGTAAAAGTAGAGAAGTATTTGCTATTGAATGTACTTAAGTGTCTAAAGTAAAAGTATGCATTCTACATGACGTTTGTGTATTCCAGTGCTTGGAAGCATTCAACCCTCGATCCATTGACCTCTAAAGGTTATGTTAAAGTGTATGAGGTCCAATTATGCTGCTCTGATTAAAGGTTATGTTAAAGTGGTATGTTGTCCAGTTATGCTGCTCTGATTATGGCCTGAAATTGACAGGCTTCAAATGTGAAAGTATTTTATCTTCATAAATTTTTCCATGTTTTCTATGCAAAAAAGTAACTAGTAACCGATGGGTTCACATAAATGTAGTGGAGTAAAAAGTACAATATTCCCTTTGAAATGTAGTGGAGTAAAAATATTATAAAGTTCCCTAAAATGAAAATACTCACCTAAACTACAAGTAGAACAAAATTGTACTTGAGTAAAAATACTTTGTTACTTTCCACCACTGGTATTAGATGACAGTCAAATTATGTTTATATTTCAGTTACAGTACATTATAAAGTACAATGGGAGGTTGGGATATGATTAGTACAATAGATTCAAAGTTGATAATGCAACTGTATAAGAATGCTGTCCAACATAATGTTACATTACATTTAGAATACAACACAAGATACTTGTGCCCTTCTGATGAGGATAAGCGCTCAATGAAGAAACCCAATCCCATTGCTAAGAGAACGTCTAACACGCTAGGCCATTTAACTCTAGATTTCTGCCCACAGCTCTTCTCTCTGACTCGCAATCTGGCCTCAGTACCATCTACATGTCTTCCTAAAGTGCTTCCCCCCTCCTCCTCATTGACAGGGTTAATGATATCCCACAAACTGTGGTTTTCTACCCGTCACAGGACTTCACCCGAGTGACTCGACTGACTTCTCAAGAAGTACTGATCAATGCGGCAAACCTGCCTCTACCGAGCACTTCTTCCTTCCCTGATGTATTCTGAGGCCTTTTACGGTTGTTACCTTCTGCCACAAGGACAGACCTGTCTTTGTGGCAGAAAATACTTATTTTTTTCTAATATAAATACTTTATTTTGTGCTGAATTTCCTTTGGGATAAATAAAGTATTTCTATTCTATTCCCTCCGCCACTACAGTACACCCCTGCCCTGCATTGATGCATGCATCCTCATAAAATATAGTAGCATTCACAAACGATCAATATCAAGCAAGTAGTCACTTTGGTACTTGGTCATTCGTAACGGTATCGGTGTACCTCTATCCGAAATTACCTATTGTGCACAAAAAAAAGAGAGAAAATAATTAGTTTATTGTGCTGCGCTTTGTCCACACAGCCAGCATGACCCAGCACTGCCTTGCTGAACAGTAACGGCTCACACGCGTGATGGTATCCACACTGACAGCATGATAGTGTCCTCACTGACGTGTGATCAACAGAGCTGTCTATTTTACGGAGTAGGCTCACTGCCGAATCTCTAGGATGACGCACTGCACCTCCCACACAGAGCTGCACTGCTCACACCTATTAACGTAAGGTTATGTATATAACCAAGTTCTATGAATTCTGGTGACGCTCAGCGTCAGTCTGCACTAACCTCACTTCGTGCCTAGCACTGAATAAAAAAACTCCACAATGTACCTTGTACATACCGACATCCGTCTGGCCACACCCCTATCCGCTTACCTTCATAAGCAGGTGTGTGGTCACCTACTCGCCTCCTTCCCAAACTTTCACCACAAGGCGAGATCAAGGGCCGCAGCGCCGTCCTGACGCTGAGCGTCACCAGAATTCATCCAGAATTCATAGAACTTGGTTATATACATAACCTTACGTTCTATTTCATTCTGGCCTCCGCTCAGCGTCAGTCTGCACAAGAGGAGCTGAGCGGAAGCCAGAAGCTCGACAAATGTACCCCGCTGAGGCCCCCCACAACCATCAGACCGGGGAGGACCGAGCCCCCCGACCCTCCCTAATGGAGGGATACCCTCCCTATTGGAGGACGGGAGGGAGACGGATCCGACCGTGCGAAGAGGAACTCAAGCAACTCAACGCACAGGGTGAGCAGATCGTGGCTTGACCCCACGACTACGCACACGCACAACCCGCATGCCACCAGGGAAAGAACGGAAGGAACAACCCTCGTTACTGCCCCCAAAATCACGGGGTCAAGAGCAAACTCAACCCCGTGGCAAGGCCGTAGCAGCGGAGCGAGAAGGAAGACCCAGACCCACTGAAGGGACTGGATCCCCTGGAAAAAGGGGGCCCGGAGAGGTCAATGACGCCAGGCATCAAGACCCCACCAGGCGGTCACTTACTGACACCGCCCCCCACATCGCCAGCGTATTCGGACAGGGCCCCTCCAAGAGCGGGCCCTTTCCCCCCATTAGTACGCCGCCTGGCACACTGAACCTGCAACACAGGCAGTCAGCATGGCCGTAAAGCACTCAAAAGGTTAACAAACGGAAGCAGGCAGCGCACCCGGGAAAACCAGGCAGCAGGCTGTAGACCCGAGCCTGGAGCACTGCGGACGAGACAGGCACCCAAGGGGTCAACTGAAAACAGCACCCCGGCGGAAGGGGCGTATGCTGGCATTGTTGCGCACCATGACAAAGCCTCCATCAACAAACCCCCACCCAGAGGGGTCGAGGCAGAGAAGGCTGACACGATTGGCAGACGTCATGAACGTGCAGGGGCACACTCAACCGGGTAACCCGGGAGTTGACTCTGCTCCAACACACCAGGGAATCAACCACCCTCTCGGTACACAGACGGTGGTTGTTTCTATAACCCCTCAAGAAAAAACTCTAAAACACACCTGCGGATATACACCAGCTATACCGCAGTACAAGTGTTTCAGTTTCCAAAAAGGGTTATCCCAGGCCTACGGTTTCAACGAAACATTACTTCGGACCGGGCCCGGCGGCTCGGGAAGCACACAGGGTTACCAGAGGAGGTCCAGAAGACCACCCCAACAGCCCCCTCTTCGCCATGCGTGAGAGAGGAGCGAAAGAAAAGAGAACCAGACCCTTATGATAGTGTTAGGTACAAAGTGTACCCAACAAAGAGTCTCCATAACGCCTAACCCTGTGACACCCGGGCCGACCCGGCATTTTCCCCCCCGAAAAAAACACAAGTCCCTCAGGGTACCAGAACAGCAGATCTGCGTCCCCGACGGACAACGGGTTAACTGACCTGGACCAGCGCGACCAGAACCAGTCCCGTGCCCTAACCACGCCGACATGCCCACTCCAGAAGAGGGGGTAGGTATGCGTGTCGATCTAAAACATGAAAAGAGGGCGCCACCCAGACGGTCCCATTTGTACCACGCTCAGTGGCCCACCCCAAGGGCGTGAGACCCCTCTACCTATGTTCTGATCTATTCCTATAACATCCTCCAGATATGAACGAGAATTCATCGAGACAACCTAGTAAACTCCATCCCAGTTGCCCTATAAAAACGCTGTTTTAATTAATAACAAGCAACCAAGGCATACTTAGCCCCCTGCGTGATTCTTAACAGAAACACCCCAAGCCAGCACTATGTACGCGTCAAGACCCAAACACATCAATGGATAGTCTAGCAAGACACCAGACATTATTCCTCCAAGTCGCCTGGGAGAACGACACGGAGCCGTCGTGCTTCATGTTCTTTCCTCTTTTTATTTAAAAAAGAAAGAAACACAGACTGACATGAATCCCACGTGACGCAGCTGAGGGTAATTTTTTTTTACATTTTTACATCCCGCCACCCTCGCCACAGGGAGAAGACGGAAATCCCCAGAGAGACTTCCCACGCGAGCTGTATAGATTGAAAAGAATATATTGCAACATTGAGCTATGTAACACTTGGGTTAGGGCTCTCCGAGGAGGAGACACTGAACCAATACACACTCAATAATCGAATTGAATCGAATACACACACAATAGAGCAGAACTCCTTTTTTGAAGTTCTACTCACCTTGACAATCTGAGGAGGAGGCTCTGAACTCTGAGGAGGCTCCCTCACTGGGAAGGAGAGTCCAAACTCACAGAAGGCACTTCTCCCTGAGGAGGAGCTTTGTGAGGAGGAGCTCTGACAACTCCCTGAAACAGATCCATAACATGGACCTGAACAACCCACGGAAGTCTTACCAATAAAGACGCGCTCAGTGACGTACTCTATGGTGGGGGAATTTCCGCGGTGCACACGCCCAATCTTTCAGGGCGTGGGACCAGGAAACTCCCTCCCCCCCTCCCCCCTTACCCTGTAACGTGCCGAACAGCAACGTGACAGGAACCTTGAAGGACAGGGGGTTTTAACCCCTGACCAATCAGAAAAGGGGAGGAAAGGATTACCAGTTCACCCCTTTACGACCCCTCACCCATGATACGATGTAATGACAAGTAGAGCATGACACAGTCATAGCATGCTACATGAAGCATCTAACAGCCTCACATAGCTCATGTGCCAACCTGCTACCTGAGTTTTAAGGAAAAAACACAGAACAGAGAGGGCCCCTTTAAGAGCCCCGGTCCAGACTTACACATGTGCTTCTGTGGGCCAAACCTAACCCAGTTGTAGATCACAAAGACACACACAACCCTTCATCACAACAAAAAATGGCAAAAGTACACTCTTACTACAGAGGAACGCCGTTTTTCATAACGAGAGAAGACAGAAGTCCTCGATTATGTAATGGCCACAGACCTTGCTAAGCACACATGATGACCAAACAACCTTTTCTTTAGGAAAAAATTGTTTCTCAAGCGGAAAGCACAACCCCAGCAATTAAGCTGAGGGTTACATCGTATCCCCACAAACACAGTGACACAATATATTGTAACCAAACATGTCTGAGAGGAGGGGGGGGGGAATCCCCAGGGAAACCGGGGGGTCACCCCTCCTATCTTACCCTTGATACGACCAGGCACCTCTGTTAATGTGTGAACATGCTGTTCATTGTCATCACAGGCTGAGAAAAAAGATTAATTCCTCAATCACATGTCACTAAGCATAGCTTTACAGGTTAATTAACACTTTGGCTGCCATGGGTTAAATTCATTATCAACCGTAGGTTGCCGGCTCTATTTGTCTATAGAGAAAGTCCCCTTCTTTGCATGGCTATAACTTTTTAAATTCTATTGCTACATTGCCATTATTAGGGCCCATTCAAAGTCCTATATGTATTGTTCATTGTGTAGCAACGTTAAACTTTTTCATTCACATATTCATAGTAAAGTATGGTCTAATGTATAAGTATGTTTTCATCTCTTTCTGCAGCTTTCTCCAGAACGTGATATATAGCCCCAAATGCATTATATTGATGATGAAATACAGTTTGATGGCAATCAGCGCGATATAAAAAATTCCAACTAGACGTACTTCTAGAAGTTACTACACGTCATCTGATGTTGACCGGATGGGCGAGGGGGCGTTTATAATTCCGTGGGCAGCGTTATACCAATCATCTAATGTGGGTCAAATGTTGATAAAAGCAGTTAGTATCGAAGATGGTAACGTTACACGCTGAAACTCACCCCAGTCTCCGCGCGCCGTTGGGCGATCATCGTCGAGTAGAAATTTTATCATGGGATATATTATTACCCGGTCCATCTCCAGCTTGTATAATGGTATATACGTCCAAATCATGTTGTTTATCGAGTTATTGGCAATCGATCGCTATGTAGTGTGACGAGCTAGAGTGCCGGAACCTATACCGAGTGCCCGGAAGTATTACGGCCGACCAGCAAAACCTCTACTGCGCTTCCTGTTAAGCGGTTGCGCCGATCGGCCACCAGATGGCGCTCCTGAACCGCCAGAGAGCTCAGTGGGTCCTCCTGGTGGATCTCAGGCCAGCGGAGGGGAAATATGAATCCGATTCCAGATTTTTGAAATATTGATATAAGGACGCTGTACAGCGTCCCCCGGCAACTTTAGCATGGCCGGGAATGACGCTGTAAAGCGTTTTTAGGCAGTCAAAGTGTTAACCCTCTTAGTTGTGAGTTCACCCACGGTACAACGTTACATGAACACACATGTTCGCATCACAACCAAACCAGTTCATTTTTACACATGTAAAAAACAACGCCGATTTACTACAGAGAGAAAAGCTATACCAGTGACAAGACAATTCACACACAACACGCGTCGTATCCTCAATGTATTTGGAAACATCGTTATTACAAAACATTTAGAAGGGAAGAAAAGAAGAAGTGTTTAAAGTCCGGTCAGGACTCCTACCTTCACCCTGAGCGCAAGCCGAGAGAACAGCAACACTGGTTAACGGGACACCGAGTTGAACCCAGCATCTCCTGCGTTGGTGACAAGGGTATGTCTGCTACGCCACCCAGCCGCCGTTCTCCATGTTGACGAAGTCCTCGCTGGCACTGGCACCCGGGTGTAGGGTCGACTAACATCCTCTGTCAAAGATGACGTCGTAGTCAGAGTGTTAAAGGCATGTTATAGTCACAGTAACGTTTCAACAGTGTAGCATTAAGCTAACAGCCGTCCTACTGATAGGAACAAGCTAACGTTTACTAACCTAGTGAACATAACAAGCTAGCGCTGCAGCTAACTGGCTAACAACAGTAGGCCACAAACTAGCACGCCAGCTAAGCAGCTATCACCTAAACTGTACACAACGACATAACAAGCCACACTTCAGACAGGCCGCTGTCCAAGTCCCTCCCCATCCTAAGAGGGAAGAGAAAAAGAAATGTCAAACACAGTTTTCAACGGTGATTTACCAGACATACAGCGGAGCCGGCACAATTCCCATCCGGGCTGCAGCCGACTTGAGCATGGAACTCCCGATAATGAAGATCCTATGCCCACATTTCCTCGTTAGGGTGTACTTCCACATTTATGTGAAAGATGGGGCCTGCACGGGACAGAGAAGCATCCGCTCGTCCAGAGAATCCCGGGTTTTAACCAGGTCTTGGTCGCGGCCCACTAGGTTGACCATCATGGGCGTCAGACCAAGATCCTCCGTCCGCCGCTTAAGAAGCCGAGCAGAGGACCCCAGTCCGGGGTCGGCGTTCGTAAAATTGTCAGCTAACCCCCATAGCATAAACAGACAACCAGTGCTCGCAAGCAAAACAATACTCACCCCACCCGGAAACAACCGATTTCTCACAACAGCCGGTGCTTCCCACAGTCCAGCTGTATGACCGGAGGGCCAATACCCATCCAACCGCAGCAAGGAGGACTGCAGTCGGGGAGTATATCAGCGGCACGAGCCCCTAATACGAAAAAGCCGGTGGAGGTCAGAATGATCATCATCTTCCAGACACTCCAGTGACGAAGACAATATCGCCTTATTTTCTCGAAAATAGTGAGAGAAAATAAAGATATGATGTCAACGTATCTTCCCGTTCTTTTGTTTTCCAACTTTCTTCAACTAAACAACCTCGTCAAGTGTGGGTATCTACCGAGGCACTTCCTTGTGGTGAAAGTGAAGAAGGAGGCGAGTAGGTGACCACACACCTGCTTATGAAGGTAAGCGGATAGGGGTGTGGCCAGACGGATGTTGGTATGTACAAGGTACATTGTGGAGTTTTTTTATTCAGTGCTAGGCACGAAGTGAGGTTAGTGCAGACTGACGCTGACCGGAGGCCAGAATGAAATAGAACCTATTAACATGGTCACTGTGTGGCTGCTCCTACCTGTTAACATGGTCACTGTAGCTGCTCTAACCTGTTAACATGGGCCGTGTGGCTGCTCCAACCTGTTAACATGGTCACTGTGTAGCTGATCTAACCTGTTAACATGGTCACTGTGTGGCTGCTCCAACCTGTTAACATGGTCACTGTGTGGCTGCTCCAACCTGTTAACATGGTCACTGTGTAGCTGATCTAACCTGTTAACATGGTCACTGTGTGGCTGCTCCAACCTGTTAACATGGTCACTGTGTAGCTGATCTAACCTGTTAACATGGTCACTGTGTGGCTGCTCCAACCTGTTAACATGGTCACTGTGTAGCTGCTCTAACCTGTTAACATGGGCCATGTGGCTGCTCCAACCTGTTAACATGGTCACTGTGTAGCTGTGGTCGGGGGTCAGGGACTACAGCCCCCTCAGCATCGATGGGGCACCGGTTGAGAGAGTGAACAGTTTTAAGTACCTCGGAGTCCACATATCCGAGGACTTGACATGGACCACACACATTGACAGTGTTGTGAAGAAGGCACGACAACGCCTAGCTACTTCCTCAGGCGCCTAAGGAAGTTCCAAGTCAGTCAGAAGATCCTTAAGAACTTCTACTCATGTACAATAGAGAGCATCCTGACTGGCAATATCACCTCCTGGTTTGGGAATAGCACCACACAAGACCGTAGCAGACTACAGAGAGTGGCCCGTTCAGCCGAACGCACAATTGGAGGGGGGCTTCCCACTCTCCAGAACATTTACAACAAGCGGTGCATGGGTAAGGCTAAGAGAATTATCAAAGACTCCAGCCACCCAAACAACTGCCTCTTTGAACTGCTGCGGTCAGGCAAGCGATACCGGAGTCTCATGGCAAGCACAGAAAGACTCAGAAGAAGCTTCTATCCCCAGGCCATCAGGATGCTCAACGAACAATAACACTATGTAACAACCATCAAATGCACTCACAGCACACACATCCACACGCACACACTCACTTTAAACAAACAACTCACTGCAGCACCCACTTTACACACTTTAGAACACCTAAACACACTTTATATTTATTGGTAAAGAATTTGCACTACAACCCATACCTCATTACACCTTACTGTAAATTGTACCAAAATTGTACCTCATGCCATTTCTGCTTTGCACTATATATTATATTGTATATTAGTATATTGTATAGTATATTGTATGGTAACTCAGTTACTTCTACTCTGCATTGCACATTGTACATATGTACATACTGAACACTTGTGCCTACGTACGTGACTTCTATTTTATAGTTGCTATACTTATTTTATTTTATTTTATTTTATACTTATCTATCTTTGTCTAGCACAGTCTGGAGCGTAACAGAAAGAAGCATTTTGTATAAAATTATTCTGTACTTCTGTATGACAACTAATAAAGAAACTTGAGAACTTGAACTGCTCCAACCTGTTAACCTGGTCACTGTGTAGCTGCTCTAACCTGTTAACATGGTCACTGTGTATCTGCTCTAACCTGTTAACATGGTCACTGTGTGGCTGCTCTAACCTGTTAACATGGTCACTGTGTGGCTGCTCTAACCTGTTAACGTGGTTTTGATTGATTGATTGAAAAGTTTATTAACAGATTGCAGAATGGGTACAGTACAGTACAGCTCAATACATACAATTGTTAAGGGGATGCAGACCAGAGAAAGACTTTCGTCTTGTTTACATCAGGGTCCCCCATTTTCAATTCATCATAACATATATGACATACATGACATACAGATAGACAGTACTGCTACATCTATACATTTATGACATATCAGATTTGCAAATACAGTACTGTTTGTGATACAAAAGTGTCCAGAAAAGGAGTGTATATACATTTGGCGTATAAACTGTACATTGGAGGAGGTTGGATGGGTGGGGTGGGGTTGGGTGGGTTGGGTGAGGGCTGTACATTGGAGGTGGGGGGGGGGGGTTGGGTAGGGGGTCACTGTGTGGCTGCTCCAACCTGTTAACATGGTCACTGTGTGGCTGATCTAACCTGTTAACATGGTCACTGTGTGGCTGATCTAACCTGTTAACATGGTCACTGTGTAGCTGCTCTAACCTGTTAACATGGTCACTGTGTAGCTGCTCCAACCTGTTAACATGGGCCCTGTGGCTGCTCCAACCTGTTAACATGATCACTGTAGCTGCTCCAACCTGTTAACATGATCACTGTAGCTGCTCTAACCTGTTAACATGGTCACTGTGCTGCTGCTCCAACCTGTTAACATGGTCACTGTGCTGCTCCAACCTGTTAACATGGGCGCCCAAAATGAAAAGCAAGAGGTTCTGCGGTGCACCTACGCTGCTCAGTAGGTAACTGTAGGCCTTAGGTGGACTACTTTTACACCTAGTGAAGGAGTTATCATGAAGTGGTCTATTCTTGATATGCATTAGCCAGTAGCAAGGCTGTGGCCATAACCATCCATGCCTCTTCATTTCAATGAGTGTTGTCAACATTCAAGTTCAAGTTCAAGTTTCTTTAATAGTTGTCATACAGAAGTACAGAATACTTTTATACAAAATGCTTCTTACTGTTACGCTCCAGAGACTGTGCAAGACAAGATAAGTATGAAATAAAATAACATAGTATAGCATGTAAATTAGAAGTAAAAAAATGAGGTCACAGTGTTCAGTATAGACATATGTACAATGTTCGATGCAGAATAGACGTAACTGAGTTACCATATAATATACAATACTATGCAGTGTACTAATATACAATACTATATAGTGCAAGGCAGAAATGGGATGAGGTGTAATTTAGGTACAATTTACAGTAGGTGTACGAGTTGTAGTGCAAATCCTTTATCAATAAATATAAAGTGTGTTTGTGTGATCTAAAGTGTGGAGAGTGGGTGCTGCAGTGTGTTGTTTGTTTAAGTGAGTGTGTGTGTGTGCTGTGTGCATTTTATGGTTGTTGCATAGTGTTTATTGTTCGTTTAGCAGCCTGATGGCCTGGGGATAGAAGCTTCTTCTGAGTCTTTCTGTGCTCGCCTTAAGACTCCGGTATCGCTTGCCTGACCGCAGCCCTCTTGCTGCCTTTCAGTGGCTTTCCAGGCTGTCACGTGGGGCTCTTTTCTGCCTAAGTGTCTGTTTCAGGCATACAATGCAAGTGTCCAGGCCTCCCATGCTATTACTTGTGCTGCTATGATTGCATACTGAGATGGCTCAACCAACCTATTGACTATTTTCAGAGCATTATTCTCTTGGCTATTGTTACCGGTAGGGATGCACCGATATGAAAATTGGCCACCGATACCGATACGATTGTTCAACTAACACAATCGGCCGATACCGATACCGATATTTGTGGCAAAATATAAGTATTTGTAATTTTTTTTAATATATTTTTTTTCATTTTTTCTTTTTTTTTAATGAAACTACTGTATATTTGTATGTGTATGTTTGTATTTGTAGGCCTCTTTACTTACTTAAAAAAAGGAAACATCAAGAAATATGTTTATGGTATTAATTCCACCATGCCATGTAGCACTATCCCTCTCCCAGTATCGTCTGGCGGCCTGCAGATAGATACTATTCTCTCAACCAGAGCTCTCAAACCAATGCAATAGAAACATTTTGATTGACAGTCGATTCGGCCAATTACGTCACACCGCTAGCACCCACCTCTTGCTGTTCTTACCACCAATCGGCAAGCGTTTATTCATTTTCTACTTCCGGGCATGCCGCCATTGATCTGCTTGCGAGAACCACAACAAGCGTATACGTTAGCTGCCCGCCGACCAGCGCTCCAGAGTCCACAGGATGACCAAACGAGACACAATGATTTTACTGCAACAAATGTTATAATAAAACAAAGCCTTTCTATACATTTGTCTGGTTGAAAACTTTATTAACAGATTGCAGAATGGGTAGTTGGGTACGGAATGAGCAACGGAATGGAACTGAGCTATGAACGGAGTAATGCCTTGCTTACTTGCTATCTTCGAGTAAATAATATGCTGATGTTATTGAACGTGTAACACTAACTATATAACGTTAATGCCACAAAACGAATGTTTGTGTCATTTTAACAGCAGATACTTTCTTAAATGCCATCTTCCCGAGAGAGGGGTGTTGACGGGGAGCTGTGATGGGTTCGCTTGGTTGTGTTATTAATAGCATTGAACAGCTAACCGAAAGCTAGCGTTAACTAACGTTAAAGGTTTAGCCATAACGTTACCTTGGCTAAAGTTGGGGCTATTCATAATCCAGCAATAATGGCTGCAGACCTGCAAGCAAAGTACAGCAAGTTGGCAAAGGAGTATTCCAACGTAAATCACATTTTCACCAGTAACGTTAGTCTTCCACCCAGGGGTGTAGCTCCAGATTCTGGGCCCCATGAAAGAATGTATTTGTAGGCCCCCAGTGAATGCGAGCGCGCGTAAGCGGTATTTTTTTTGGCAATTTTTTTATTGATGAAAACGCATAATATGGTTTTTACCTATACATTCGGATCAGCAGTTCAGCACCTGCACTGTTGGTGGGTGAGCCTAGTAAAGGATGTCGCATTGCGTTCATCTTCAATGAATGGACCAATGCAATAGTCTACCAAAGCCCCCCCTCTCTCTCTATATATCTCACACACACACACATACACACACTTCAGAAACAAACATAGTATCAATGAGAGCATCAATAATACAGTCTAGTAAAAAATTTTTTTTTTTTTTTTTTTGGGCCCCCCCCCCAGTGCTGGGCCCTTGGAATCATCCTAAGCTACCCCCCCCCCCCCCCCCCCCCCCCCAGCTACGCCCCTGCTTCCACCTCCCGGTAGCTCATGCTAGCTAACCTAGCTCATGTTAACGTAGTCACTGAGCGACCACCTCGCATACACAATTAATGACATGTTGCGGACAGCCATATCGGTGACAATGTTTAGCTTTTAGTGCCAAATGATAAGAGTCTGAAGCGGAGTCTCAAAATAGAATGTTGAATATTTAGTAGTAACTTTGATGCAGTAGCTTGTGTGTGTGGGGGACTGGGGGCGGCGCCGTTGTGCAGGACTCGACTGAATTTATCGGCTACTGCCATCGGCACATTTGAGCTTATCGGCCGATAGGCCGATTGCAGTCAACAAGGCACTTATCGGCCGATACCGATACCCGACCGATACATCGGTGCACCCCTAGTTACCGGCCATTGTTTCACCTGAAAGGAAATATTTTAGTTGTATATGGGGCTGGGTTGTTACAGTAGTGCTATAGTCTAATGCCTAATTCAGAATAGAATCAGAATCTTTTTACAAACAGGTAAGTCATCTCCCATGCAAGGTTGCTTCCAGCCTGGTTGGAAAGCTCTACTTTCTCCGATGGAATGTAATGGACAATAGCATGGAGCTTTGCCTGTAATGTTCCCCCACAGTTTATGTAATAGTTACAGCAGGGAAAAAACATTAAAATACATTTAAGAGGGGGAGATATTTATTTTATCGTATGCAAATGTTGGATTTTTTCCAACGTATCCATCACTCCACTGCCAACGGAAACGTATTCAGCTCAATGTCGCTGTTATTCCTCCATTAAAATAGGCTAACATAGGAATGAATGACTTCCAGCGTATCGTAGACCAGCGGAGAAATACATTGAGAATGGGGCGGAAGTGCTTGTGCTAAGCGTTATGCATAATATAAAATCTATTAATCCTTTCAGAATCAGAAAGGTATTTATTGCCAAGTAGTTTACACATACAAGGAATTGTATTTGGTCATTTGGTGCGACATTAACGGACAGACAATTATGGTAGAATAAATTAAAAGGTAGAATAAAATAAAATGGAATACAAACTAAATTAAAATAGAGGCACAATAGAATAGAATAGAATTATAAAATAAAATAGGCCAGGGCTGTACAATTGTGCACAATGTGGTCAAGTATATACACTAATTAGAATAGAACTAACAATACAAGGGGATGGACTCATGGAAAATAGCCTATACTATATTAGCTAGCAAGAAAAATGGATATTGGCATGACTAGGGTTGGGCATTGTTTGGATTTTAACAATGTTCAACCATTCTCTGCTGCCTTGTCAGTTTGCCTTTTCTGCCTGGATTTTCAGTTTTTGTCATTTCTTAACTCTTCCTTTTGCCTATCCTTTTGGTGTTGGCAGAAACACAAGTTATTATATTCCCTTTTTAAGTCTTAGGGCCACCAGCGTACATTGATCAGGGATACGCTAGTCCAATAGGCGAAGCAAGATGCAGAGCCTGCATGATATATATATGAATGCAGGCAAAGCATCTAGCTTTTGTCCCTAGTTCTGAAATGAACTACAGAAGGGAGTTTCAGGCTTCTTCCCCTGGTGGTTGTAGCCCTGGTCTGTGATGATGCATTGATACAATTATTTCAGCTGGTGCGCTATTTATGCACAGAGCAGTCCAATATGTGAAGCAAGATGCTTTGCTCACATTGATATAACTAGAGTTATAGTACATAACTATCGTTAAAAATGTAAAACACGCTCCCTTGTGATTTCTTTTTTTCACCTTTCTGTAACATCTGGAAAAACCGATGCAATATGCTGAGCTGTTGATTTGAATTCATAATACTTGTCATTGATCAACCAAACTCACATTACACTGAGATACAAGTTGAATGTGAACAAAATAATGCATATATGCTTATACATATTCACAAGACTAGGTTAAATAATACAATACCTTTGTACTATCATAGGCCTACAAACGTTTACTGTTTGCTTGAGGCTGTTTAGCATAGCAGATGGGCCGGCATTACAGTTTTTGAACCAATGCATTATTTCTTATGCATCACGTATAGGCTGTGAAGCACAGTTGAAGTATTTGTAAATATTACAAAGCCTTACTCTCATTGTATGTTCGTGTTTGGCTTTACTCATATCATAACCTTTTCCCTTTTCCCCTTTACCTTGGACATTATTGGTCTTACTGTTTTGATAAACATGCAGCCCCAATGATGCTATCTGAGGCTGTATTTAAAGCACTTCTTTGTGAATTCTATGGACTCTGTTTACTAGGCTAGACTTATTTGGGAGGCAAAATAGCACTTTTTGTCTAAGGGGAAGAAAAGCCCACAAGCCACACTTTCCTTAGTTAGTGAATGAATGAATGATTAGTGTCCTTGACTCTGTTTCACAGAACCAGAAAACGTGATTTTGTCAACTGTGTTGCTTCTTGATCCTTTAGCATGCTGACCTCATTATTGGTCAACCACCAGAATGAGTGGGGGATCCATACGAAGAAGAAGTCTTTAATTCTCATGCAGATTAACACACACATGGGAGATGGGCGACACACAGGAACACACACACACATGGGAGATGGGCGACACACAGGAACACACACACACACACACATGGGAGATGGGCGACACACAGGAACACACACACACATGGGAGATGGGCGACACACAGGAACACACACACACACACACATGGGAGATGGGCGACACACAGGAACACACACACACATGGGAGATGGGCGACACACAGGAACACACACACACATGGGAGATGGGCGACACACAGAAACACACACACACATGGGAGATGGGCGACACACAGGAACACACACACACATGGGAGATGGGCGACACACAGGAACACACACACACACATGGGAGATGGGCGACACACAGGAACACACACACACACATGGGAGATGGGCGACACACAGGAACACACACACACACACACACACACATGGGAGATGGGCGACACACAGGAACACACACACACACACACACATGGGAGATGGGCGACACACAGGAACACACACACACACACATGGGAGATGGGCGACACACAGGAACACACACACACACATGCATTTAGTCGCAGATGAAATGTCTCTCTGCACTTGATCCATCCCGTTGTCCTTCCCCCCCAAGGGCAGCCAGGAGCAGACACGGGCTGCGGTGTGGGGCTGCGCCCGGGGGGGGACGCGACAGTGTTAGCGATCTGTTCTGCATTGGGTTTATATTATTGGGAGGGGAAACCCTTCCAACCATGGGGAGAACATGCAAACTCCACAGGCATTTTCAGCTCGTCAGTGCAATATACAGTATGAAGCTTAGCTAACAAGTTGTCATGATTTGTTCATATGCGGTGCGTGCATGTGTGCTTGTTCATGGTGCAAGAATGTTCAGACCGAATCAAGTTTTCAAATCCTTGCTTTGGCTATGCATACATTTAGAGACTATTATATTACTACTATTACTTACTATTATATTTAGGGGCAACAGTGGCTCAGGTAATGTGAAGGTTCCCGGGTTAGATTCTGGCTCCTCCCGGCAGTGTGTTGAAGTGTGCTTGAGCAAAACACTTAACCCCTAATTGCTCCTGACGAGGAGGTTGACATTGCATGGTTGCCTCCGCTGTCGGTGTGTGAATGTGTGAATGTGAGGCATACATTGTAAAACGCTTTGGTTAAAAGCACTATAAAAATGCAGTCCATTTATATAAATGCAGTCAATTTAGACTAGGCTCTCAAACAATAGGCACTAGAGAATCAAAGAACAACAACATATATCTTTGGTGATTTTCTCCCCAGGGCAGATTATGATGTTTGCTCATAACTTCCTGGAAGTGTATGCAGAGTCAGACCCCCTAAAAAGTGTAATGATTCTACAAAATGTTCCCGGCTTGAGAACCTTCACCAACAGACTAGATGTAGATGAATTACTTGAAGTTAAGGTCAAGTCAAGTCAAGTCAGTTTTATTTGTATAGCACATTTCCAAGCAGCGGCAGCTGACACCAAAGTGCTTCACAAGCAAGTTGATAAAAACAAAATAGTGTGAGGCAAGAAAGAAAAAACATAGCAAAGCAATGAAAGCAACAAAAACAAAACAATATGGTGCAAGATATAGGATTAAAAACATAATAAAGCAATGAAAGTAATAAAAACTGGTAGGGCACAGTAAAACAAAGAGGATAGAAGGGCCAGGGGTCTAGTGGTGGTTAAGTAGGGGGGAAGGCCAAGGAGAACAGGTAGGTTTTCAAGAGTGATTTAAAAGCCTGTACGGTCTGTGCATAAAGGTCATGTATTATTTACTATTAGCATATAGTATGAATTGAATTCACCATGACATGCCTAGATTTCAATGTACATTTTGTACATGAGTTGATGAGATGGTGTCTGTAATGACTGTAATGAGAAGTCTATGTTAGTCTATGGGTCTCAAACTCAATTTACCTGGGGGCCGCTGGAGGTAGAGTCTGGGTGAGGCTGGGCCGCATCAAATATTCCACACAAAAAGGGGTTCAAGTATTTATTTTTATTTTTATGGAAATGTATGGTTGAAACATGCAAACGCACACACACTAATAAGCATTGGAGGCTTTTAACCAGGGCCAGACTGGGGAAATCATTAAGGCCAGGAAATATAGTGCGAAATATAGCCCCAGTCAGGCCACTTTTTAAGCGGGGGGTCCCCCACCAGGAGATTTTGTGTTACAAAGACTTCATTTCCTGCATTTTGGTGCAGGAATTGTTTTATTTGTACCCTTTAAATGCCAGTGTTTGTGATGACATGACTGCAAAAAAAAAGAAAAAAAATATCTATATATTTTTTTAAATCATCTGGGGGGCCAGAAAAATATCATCCAGCGGGCCGCAATTGGCCCGCGGGCCGTGAGTTTGAGACCCTATGGTATCAAGGCACCCCTGAAAATTATTTCCCCCCCACAGCACCCCAACTAAACTAAAATAATAATAAAATAAAAAATAAGAAGATTTTGTATTAACTTGTCAACAACATACCATAATTTGGTTTGTAGCATAAACTGATAAAGTTACATCAATTTCAGAATAACATTCAACAACTCCTGGTCCATAAAATATCAAGAATATTCCAAATAAAGAAATATTTGTACCTGCTTCTGAGTGAGAGAGAGAGAGAGAGAGAGAGAGAGAGAGAGAGAGAGAGAGAGAGAGAGAGAGAGAGAGAGAGAGAGAGAGAGAGAGAGAGAGAGAGAGAGCGAGAGTCAAGTCAAGTCAAGTCAAGAGTTTTAATTGTCACGGCATACAGGTATACAATGAAATGCGGGTGGTCTTGCCCGCAACGATGTGCAATACAGTGGTACATATAATAGAATCAAAATGAAAAAACAACATTGTGCAGTAAACAGGTAACAGGTAACATGGAGTGACATCTCGGTATCTGTACATAGTTATTTACAGAGCATATGGGACATGCTAGTTAGCTTTGGTAGTGCAATACACTGTTCCTGTTATTCTAATTTAAAGTGTCCTTTCCTTTGGCCATAAGTGTGCGTGTGTGCGACATGAGTGTGTGCCCGCTCATGTTAAAGTGTTAAGTGGCTGCTCGTGTGTGAGCGTGCACAGTGTGCGTGTCGTGTGTGTGTTCATGTGTGCTTGTGTGTGGATAGTTCAATGTTCTGAGCACTCAATGTTCATTGTTCATGGCTCTGATGGCCTGGGGGAAGAAGCTGAGCCTAAGCCGCTCTGTCCTAGTAGCTGGGGTTCGCAGGCGTCTGCCTGACCTCAGCAGCTGAAACAGGCTGTTATTGGGGTGATGAGGGTCTTTCATTATCCTGCAGGCTCTGGATTTGCACCTCTTGTTGTATAGAACCTGCAGGGGGGGTAGTGCAATACCCGTGGTACGCTCGGCTGAGCGCACCACTCTCTGTAGGGCCTTCTTGTCCTGTGCCGTGCTGTTTCCATACCAGGCAGTGATGTTTCCGGTCAGGATGCTCTCTACAGCTCCTGAGTAGAAGGACTGGAGTATCTTCCCCGATACTCTGAACTTCCTTAACTGTCTCAGGTGGTAGAGGCGCTGTTTCGCCTTCTTTACTACTGTGTCTATGTGTGTTGACCATGTCAGGTCCTCTGAGATGTGGACCCCCAGGTACTTAAAGCTGCTCACCCTGTCCACGGTAGCCCCGTTAATCATCAGTGGTGTGTGCGTCTCCTGCTGTCCTCTCCTATAATCCACGATCAGCTCCTTGGTTTTACCAATGTTCAGGAGCAGGCTGTTGTCCTGGCACCAGCGTTCCAGTACCTCAACCTCCTCCCGGTAGGCCTTCTCGTCGTTGTCTGAGATCAGCCCCACCACCACCGTGTCATCTGCGAACTTCACTATGGAGTTGGAGCTGAACTTGGCCACACAGTCGTGTGTGTAGAGTGAGTACAGCAGGGGGCTCAGAACACAGCCCTGGGGGGACCCGATGCTCAGGGTGATGGTGTTGGAGATCTGACCCCCCACCCTGACTGCCTGGGGTCTTTCGCTCAGAAAGTCCAGTACCCAGGCGCTCAGGGCGGAGCTCAGACCTAGCTCGATCAGCTTGTCCACCAGTCTGGTGGGGACTATGGTGTTGAACGCTGAGCTGTAGTCAATGAACAACAGTCTCACATAGCCCCCCTTCTGACGGTCAAGGTGCGAGAGGGTGCTGTGCAGTACCTGGTGGACCTGTTTGTCCTGTATGCAAATTGCATAGGGTCCATATCACTGGGGAGGGAGGCACAAATGTGGTCCTTGACCAGCCTCTCGAAACATTTCATGACCACAGAGGTGAGTGCCACCGGTCTGTAGTCATTTGGACATGTTGGGGAGGGTTTCTTCGGTACAGGGATGATGGTAAACATCTTGAAGCAGGCAGGGACCACTGACTCCGCCAGGGATTGATTAAATATGGCGGTGAACACTGGGGCCAGCTGGTTGGCACAGGACTTGAGTATGCGTCCTGTTATGCCATCTGGGCCAGCAGCCTTCCTGGTGTTCACCTGCATAAATGCTCTTCTCACACTGTGTTCCGACAACGAGAGAGCGTCCCCGCCCCCCCGCGGTTGGAGAGAGAGAGAGAGAGAGAGAGAGAGAGAGAGAGAGAGAGAGAGAGAGCGAGCAAGCGAGCGAGAGAGAGAGAGAGAGAGAGAGAGAGAGAGAGAGAGAGAGAGAAAGAAATTGTGAAACAACTTGTGTGACTCGCTTTCCATCTCTATCTCTCTCCCTCAATCTGTACATTGACAGCTGTGGGGGAAGCTGAGGGGGAAGGACGTTCGTCTCCGGAAGGCACAAAGCTATCCAAACTCAGTTCATCGTGTGTGTGTGTGTGTGTGTGTGTGTGTGTGTGTGTGTGTGTGTGTGTGTGTGTGTGTGTGTGTGTGTGTGTGTGTGTGTGTGTGCGTGTGCGTGTGCGTGTGTGTGTGTGTGTGGTGTGTGTGTGTGTGTGTGTGTGTGTGTCCGGAAGGCACAAAGCTATCCAAACTCAGTTCATTGTGTGTGTGTGTGTGTGTGTGTGTGTGTGTGTGTGTGTGTGTGTGTGTGTGTGTGTGTGTGTGTGTGTGTGTGTGTGTGTGTGTGTGTGTGTGTGTGTGTGTGTGTGTGTGTATACGTTGTGGGGTCCATTTATAGATCATTCTGTGAGTTTATCTTGGGCGGTCAAACTAGCAGCTGATGTAGAGAGAGAGAGTAGGGATGGGTACCGAATTCGGTACTTTTAAGGGTACCGACCGAAACACGTCGGTACCGATTCACGTGAGATCCAACGGTGCCAATTTTCGGTAATGCAATTATTATAATTTCTTTTTAAATAAGTCCGATGACGTCACGTTTTGTTTACCGCAAAACGAAACCGCACGTTAATGTCAACGACACATGCACAATACATGTTTTCAAACTCTCTTTCGGTGTTTGCAATTCATGGGGAGTATATGTCTCTTATATCTTGGTACAGTAGTCAGGGGGCCAATCCTGAAAAGAGCTTCCGTTAACACTTTTGCTGCCATGTTTGGGTAGAAGCTGTCAACATATTAAGAGTAAGAGGGGACCTATGTAAGATGTTCTAGGGTGGTTGACAAGTTTGAACAATTATTTTGTGACTTTTAGAGGCCATTTCAGGCAGATTTTTTAGATTGCCTGCTCGAAATGACATGCCCACAATAAATATAGAATATCTCCCCAATCACAAGGTCCATATAGATCATCCTGGTATCAAAATAAAGGTGACAGCAGTGGGATGGCTGCAGAAGTTTCAGAATGTAAATGGATGTTACTGTGTCAGAGAAAATAGAGCTAAGTTAGACCATTGAGAAAAGTCAAAAATTCAATTTCCGCCTAAAATAAAATATGTTTTTAGAGTGAATATCAGCTTGGAAACATGAGATAGTAGCCCAAGTAATTTAGGAATCATGATTCGAATGTATGCTAGGTACTTTTGCCAAGTTAGAGCACAGTAATTTGATACAGTGCAATACTACACAGGTTTGAATAATGTAATGTCCAAGCGGAAATCTATATGATTCTCGAGGTGACCTTTCGTGCTAATGCTTTTTGACTTTTTAATGTTGTATTTTGACAATACACTTGGATACCATGATAAGACAAAATATGTTTGTGGATTACTGAGGATCATCTTCCCAGTAATGGAACCATTGTATGTATACAAAATATTACATAAAACATAAATAAAAACTAAAACAATAAAATGAATCCAGTGTTAGGGTCGGAAGGAACCAGAGCAGCTCAGGGGTTAGGCAGGTTCAAGCCAACAGTTTATTTCGAAGAGGGAGGAACATTTCTGGGACGTGTATGGTGCAACTGGAATTCTGGATATGAAATGTGTCCCTGACCATGTGTATGAGTGCAAAGCGTGTGTAGTGCATATTGTGTGCAGCATCGGAATGTTGGAAGTGTTGTTAGTGTGCGTGTAGGCTAAGGTGTGAGCACAGGAGACGAGGTGTAGTCAAGGCAGCGTGGGGCACTAGAATCCTGGGCCCTCATTTATCAACGTGGCGTACGCACAGATATGTGCGTAACCCGTGCGTACGATCATTTCTAAGCAAAGTGTGGGATTTATCAATTTGAACTTGTGCTTGACTTTGTGCGTATATTTAAGCACAGGTCGGACCATGCGTAGCTGGCGCCCGTTGGTAGAATATATTATTACAACAAGGAAATAAGCTTCTGTGCAGGGGAGGAAACTAACTTTTTGGCTTACCAGCCAACTGGCGAGTATCTGATTTTTTTTACCAGCCAAACAGATTTTTTACCAGACAAAAAAAATCGCTAATTGTGATAATTACTTCTTTGTATGTCAAGCCGCGTCAATGTTGTGTATGTATCTGGGTAGGCACACTGTGCCTTTAAGACAGCACGGTGGTCTTACGACAGTGCTGTGAAGTACCGTCAAGTGTTGTGGTAACGTCAGTTGGGTTGGTGTGCTGTTGTGCACAGTGCACTGGTTGAGCTAGCCCCTTTCGTGACTGCGATGTGCAAGCCAGGGGCTTTTGAGCATGAAATAAAATGTCTAACCTTACGTCGTAGTCCGGTGCTTTTTTGGAAACATTATAGTCATAACAGATACACCTAGCTGGCTGCTTTGAGCACACGGGGCTAACGTTAGCTAGCAAGCAGCTATAGCTAAAACGCTAACTAGAAGCTAACCACTGTATACAGTTCCAGTAGACTAACATTACACCTCTGTGATTTAAATGTGTCCTTAATAACTTATACTCGAGGGTTGTACTAGGGTTGGATGCAGTTCCCCGTTGGTCAGTCTGTCTGTTTTCCATCTTCTGCTGTGTTTAACGTTATCTGTTTGCGAGTGCTCCTGATGGCTAGCCTAGTACCGCGGGACTTTTATTATTATATGTCCGCGGGTTGGCCAGTACTGCGCAAACGTTTATTAAACATTATATGTCCGCGGGTGGTCTTGTGCAGTGCTCTCGTGGCACTGTCAACTAAAGCGAACACTCAGAAGACGCGCACCGTTTGCCAGTGCAGTGATTGCAGAATGTTTTATTTTTTTGTATACTCGCCAGCAGGGGAGGAAACTAACTTTTTGGCTTACCAGCCAACTGGCGGGTATCTGATTTTTTTTACCAGCCAAACGTACAAAATACTAGCATTTGGCCAGTAAAGTGGCCTAATTTCCTCCCCTGCTTCTGTGCATTAGTTTCAACACTCGCATGTTCTGTATGAACCGTAATTTATTATAGTTCATTGTAAAATAGCAACAGTAGTGTAATTATGGTCAAAACCCTATAAATAGCATTTTGAAAAATTGGTATTTTCTCTCAGAATGAATGCAGCATGGTTTATATTATATAGCGTTATCGGAATATACAGGGTGTACTGACTGACTGCGCTCCGTGTAGCTCAACTCGTTATTATTTTGTGCACAGACCGCAGAAACACGAGAACGTTTTGATTATATTTAAAAGGCTTTATGTTAAACGAAACAAGTGGAATTTCGAAGCTGTAAGCAGAATACAAGTCATATGAACACCCACGATATAGTGTTCTTCCCCCTTCCTACTGTATAAGAAAGAATAAAAAACGCATTGCAATGAGACCAGGGCCCCGTTCCCCGTACCTGGATAACTGAGTTAGCCGGATAACTTTCGGTCAAGTCTGACTTAAGCCGGACCTTCCCATTCCCCGAAGCTGGATTGTCTAAATCACCATGACAACAGATCAAAAAGTTTGAGCCTGGTCGAGAGCAGGCTTAAGTTCAGTTAGCCGGATGAACCATGGCCACGCCCCCGCAAAGAAGTGACAGCTTGTTTCCTGAAATGATTCTCACAGTCTAGAATCTGCATTATACCATTCTGAATTACGTTTCTGTGCTTCGTTTTCCTAGAGGGGGCTTTTGAAATGTATAATAATAGAACTAAATGCTGATAATAAATCATATTGAGCCTATAGATTTACTTTGTCCTAAATAAAATAATGCACGTCATATACGGCGCTCGGAGTCGCGATACACGCTGCATGTGGTTATTTTAATAACGGCTCATTGCAAATGTGAATCCCGCGGGGATATTTTCAATGAATGAAACCTATCGGCCGTTTGGCTCTGATTAGTTTCATATATTAATCTCCGCTGTAGATTTGCTTAACGGAGCGCCGGATTGTGTTTCATTCAAGCATAAAATTGAAGTGTCTATGCGGGGATTGTGGTTTTTGTGTGATATTGTAACTGGGATTAAAATGTCTGATGAGATGCGCTGTTTGACGGATTTGAGAAATTGAATGAGCCGTTGACGTCACATTAATGCATTTGAGAATAAAGAGATAAAACTTCATTTTTTGGTAAGAAATATATTCTAAACACGGGTCTCTCGTCCATTAATGCATAAACAATGAGTATATCACGTCTGGCACAGTGGCGCAGCGGCTAGTGCTGAATCCTGGCAACCGGGCGACCGGTGTTCGAAACCCCGCCTTTCCAATATAATTTTTTTGGAATATAATATTAATGATTATACGCAAAAGTAGCCTAGTTTTAAGTTAAAATATTATAAATCTACATGCATTGAGGATGTCATTCTTTATATAGCTCTCAACGTGCACCAAATTGAATTATTCCTACATTGCAAAAAGAAGGAAAAGACTTGGAGAAGTGGGATTCGAACCCGGGCCGCCTGTGTGAAAGTCAAAACCAGAAACCATTACACCACAGTGTAGATAAGTAAAAGATCCACCATACATCAATCAATGGGTAAGAGAGCCGTATCCTTATTCTGCATAACAGTTTAACTAATTATTTTCGCTAGCAAGATCTCATTTGATTATCCATTCCATAAACCTACTGCCAGCAGGCAAGTTTAAAGAAATATAATCTGATTGATTGGGGTAATGAGGGACTTAAAATTAGCCTATAGATAACGCATTTAACTTGTCGGCGAGGCGATTGAGCCGTACTGCAACCTGTTAATAAAGTTTTAAATCAATTAATCAATCAATGCCGTTAGAAAATCAGGATCTCTGCTATCGATACGTGATGGCTTTTCAACTGAAGCGGCCGCGCACACTTATCCTGGGTCTCAAGTCTGGTTTGAGTTAACGAGACTGAATCCACCTTCGAGGAACAGGAAAATCCCGGCTTCAAACATCGGGTTAACCCTTAGGAGTCACGCTGGAGCTTTGAACCCGTCGGCGGACAACAAAAGAAATTCGAATCCCTCTTAAATACTCAAAAAGGACATCTTTTCAGAAATCGATAAAAATAGAAAAATTGCCATTTCTAGTGCTTTGACATGTAAGGTATAAGTCCCCCAACTTGCTAAACCTAATACGACTTGTAAATACATTTAATTCTTGCTAGATGGTATGCTTGTAATAATCTCCATTTGCGATAAAAACTACATCTCGCGTCACATCCATGGACGCGCGCACACACCAAGGTGTTAATCACTGAGTGATCTAATATGCATATTCTTCAGCGCGAGAAGGGGGGGTTGTGTTTCTCACTGTCTGTGATAATATAATCTGGTCCTGCAGTTCATTCAAGCGCGCATCACGGTTATTATTATTATTATCATTCATTCTCTCTCGAGAATACACGGGACCCGACATTTAAAAGTAGTCTTATTATGCTTTTCATCCTCGCCCGTGTATATACCCACGTCGCGCTAAAACAACATAAACTACTGTATGGCAGACAGAGTGCGTGTGTGTACAGTTCATTCAAGCGCGCATCACGGTGATGACAGCTCTCTAGTCTAGAGTAGAGAGGTGGCCTGTTACTGTTCCGTGATTTTCATTTGGCGCTTCAGCTCACCTGGCAGAGCAGCGGTCCTGCGGTCCTGCGGTCCGTTGTTGACGAGTTCGAATCCCATCAAATTTTTTTTTTTAACGTGATTTTTTTTTTAACGTGTATTCTACTTTCGCCGGTTAAGGTTAGGCATGGTTAAGGTTAAGGTTCTAGAATGTTCGATTATGATATCATACTGTGACATACTCCTCCTGTAGTGTGAAAAAACATGCATTCTCATAAATATTACGATCAAATCTATTTTGTACTTGATGATACATTTGAAATTGGTTTGGTTATGATCATGTTATTAGTGTGTGTGTGTGTGTGTGTGTGTGTGTGTGTGTGTGTGTGTGTGTGTGTGTGTGTGTAAAAAACGAATTAATAATATAATTATTATAAATGTCTCTCTCTGTATATATCTCTGTATCTCTTTCTTCTCTCTCTCTCTCTCTCTCTCTCTCTCTCTCTCTCTCTCTCTCTCTCTCTCTCTCTATTACTATACTATTATATATCTATATATATATCTAAATGTCTAAACCTCTGTCTATCTAGTGTGTGTATACACCAGTATCACTGACTACCACGGCAAGCCTATAGAAAATGATTCTATTTAATAATAATAATAATTATTATTATTATTATAAATGTCTCTCTCTCTGTATCTTTCTTTCTTTCTTTCTTTCTTTCTTTCTTTCTTTCTTTCTTTCTTTCTTTCTTTCTTTCTTTCTTTCTTTCTTTCTTTCTTTCTTTCTTTCTTTCTTTCTTTCTTTCTTTCTCTTTCTTTCTTTCTTTCTTTCTTTCTTTCTTTCTGTCTTTCTTTCTTTCTTTCTTTCTTTCTTTCTTTCTTTCTTTCTTTCTTTCTTTCTTTCTTTCTTTCTTTCTTTCTTTCTCTCTTTCTATTATATTACTATTATATATCTATCTAAATATCTAAACCTCTGTCTATCTAGTGTGTGTATATGCATGGCATCAAATCAAAGTGTGTGTTGCCTGTATTGATCAGTCACACTATACCCCCATTCAGCTGTAATTGTTCCCTGCTGGGCCTTTGTTTCATGGTGTGAATTAGTCATTGAAATTAACATTGACATCACATTGAATTCTGGGAAGGAGTGTAGTTCCCTTATCATTAGCTGAATTCACTGAATTCTCTTCAGAGGCTCCTGCTGCAAATTGGTAATGACTGTACCAGAATGTTTGATAGGACATTGATTGAAAACTATCGTCTCAAATTTGACAATTGATGGCTTATTTTGAAGGTATGAATCTGTAATTTTATATTATGTAACAAAAAAAAAGGGGGAAATTCTCAGGAGGAGGAGCTATTTAGGTTAGACTCCTAAGGGTTAAATCTGGATAATGGGACTCTTGATCGACTTAGTTGAACCAGGTACGGGGAATAGGGCCCAGGGTGTATGTGTATTACAAAACCCTTGCAATAATGTGTCTTAAATGAATGAAAAGCATACATGCTCTGGACACAGAGCATATATCGTGTGGGTGATATGACTTGTATTATGCTTACAGAATTCCACGTATTTAGTTTTACAATGTCAAAGCCTTTTAATATAAATCAAAACGTTCCCGTATTTCTGCAATCTATGCGCAAAATAATAAGGAGTTGAGGTAGTTACACACTCAGAACGTATTACATGCTGGTATGCTGATAGAGTAAACTATTATATGAATATGAATATGATATGATATAAGGTATACACTGGTCCGTCGCATACACTGGTATGCGCAAGTTACTGTTGCATAATGTAGGCTATGGCTGCTATTATATGTAATTCATCTAGGCTACCTAATAGTATATGATTTTTAGAGGCATCTATTTTGTTGTCGGTATTAGGCTAATACCGACAACAACATGGGGGGGACCCTGGTGTAAACAAGACAAACGTATTTCTCTGGTCTGCATCCCCTTAACAATTGTGTTTATTGAGCCATACTGTATTGTACCCATTCTGCAATCTGTTAAATAAAGTTTTCATTCATTCATTCATTCAAAATAGATGCCTCTAAAAATCATATTATAGCCAATCGAACACAACTAATAAAGGCATTCATATTACAGCACGGTTATAATGACACACACATGATGAATTGAAAATGGGGGACCCTGATGTAAACAAGACGAAAGTCTTTCTCTGGGCCCCGTTCCATGTACCTGGATAACTGAGTTAGCCGGATAACTTTAGCTGGATAACTGGGTTAGCCGGACTTTCCGGTTTCATGTACGTGGATTTTCCAGATCACCATGCCAACAGATCCAAAAGTTTGAGCCTGCTCGAAAGCAGAGTTCAAGTTCAAGTTAGCCCGATCACGCAGAGCCACGCCCCCGCAAAGAAGTGACAGCTCGTTTCCTGAAACTATTCCCACAGTCTACGATCTGCATTATACCATTCTGAATTACGTTTTTGTGCTCCATTCTTCCAGAGGGGGCTTTTGAAATGTAAAATAGACCCAAAATGCTGATATTAAATTCACTTTGTCCTAAATAATGCACGTTATATATACCGTGGCGAAGGTGGCGCTCGCTCGTGCGATGTACACAAAAATGTGGTTATTTTAATTGTAACTGGGATTAAGATGTCTGATGAGATGCGCTGTTTGACGGATTTGAGAAATTGAATGAGCCGTTGACGTCACATGAATGAATGAGGATAAAGAAATAAAACTTCATTCAAAATAAGGAATATTCTAAACACGGGTCTCTCGTTCATTAATGTATAAACAATGAATTTATCCCATCTGGCACGCCCAGCGGTAGTGCTCAAGCCTGCCAACCTTGCGACCCGGGTTCAAATCCTGGTGTTTCCAATATGATTTTTTTGAATATAATATTAATGATTATACGCCAAAGTAGCCTGGTTTTAAGTTAAAATATTATAAATCTACATGCATTGAGGATGTCATTCTTTATATAGCTCTCAACGTGCACCAAATTGAATTATTCCTATATTGCAAAAAAAAGGAGACGACTAGGGTCTTGAACCCCGGTCGTCCGTGTGAAAGTCAAAAGAACAACCCGTTAGACCACATTGGAGATAAGTTAAAGATTGACTATACATCAATCAATGGGCAAGAGGGCCGTATCGTAATTCTGTATAACAGTTAACTAATTTTTTTCGCTAGCAAGATCTCATTTGATTATTCAACCCAGCAGGCAAGTTTAAAGAAATATAGTCTGATTGATTGAGGTAATGAGGGACTTAGAATTAGCCTATAGATAACGCATTTAACTTGTCGGCGAGGCGATTGAGCCGTATTGCAATCTGTCAATAAAGTCTTAAATCAATTAATCAATCAATGCCGTTGAGAATCAGGGTCTCTGCCATCGATACGTGCTGGCTTTTCACCTAAAACGGCCGCGCGCATTTAGCCTGACTCGCAAGTCTGGCTTGAGTTAACGAGACTGAATCCACCTTTGTGAAACAGGAAAATCCCGGCTTCGAACATCGGGTTAACTGAAGCTGGATAATGGACATCTTGATCGACTTAGTTGAACCACGTACATGAAACAGGGCCCTGGTCTGCATCCCCTTAACAATTGTATGTATTGAGCTGTACTGTACTGTACCCGTTCTGCAATCTGTTAATAAACTTTTCAATCAATCAATCAAACCACCAACGCCAAACAGTGGTCAACGAACGGTCTTTATTAGTATTTTGAGCTGTCCAGGCAGAATTGCAGCAATGGTCTTAGGGAGCCGTTGATATCTGACATCACCGTTTACAAGTCAGCCTTTTATTTATCCCATAACACGCATTGTGTCTTCTTGGTTCGGCAGCGCCTCAGTGAACAATCTCCCGTGAAGTTTCTCAGAGTTCCGCTCGGGTCAGTCCATTATTTCACATCCGTAGGACCTGTGTACGCACGGTTGATAAATCCTGTTTTTTTTGTGCATGCACACATTCTAAATTCTGTGCTTACGTATGAAAATAGAATACTTTCTAAGAAAAATTGATAAATGAGGGCCCTGGTGTCTACGAGGACGAGGATAGGCCCAGGAATCCAATGGGGCACAGGAGACACTGAGGAGGAAAGAGACACAAGGTCAGAATGGCACAACAACTGGATGCACAGCAAGGTAGTAAACTTGATAAGTCTAGAATCTCAGGTACATAACGTTAGGACTTAGAAGGCACTTCAGACTAGGGCTGGGTGATAAAACGATAACGATAAATATCGCGATAAATTATTTCCTCGAAATAAACATGAAACGTGGTCGCAAAGTTTCGATATATCGATTTTCCAAGTTTGGCTCCGTTCAGCCTCGGCTCAACACACTCACTAACAACAACCAACGTTACGTGATGACGTGACGTGCTTACGCACCACAGCTCCAGATGCGCCACTGTTTTGGTTTAGGACTCAAGACTGGCGCTAGGATAATTAGCTTGCACAGCTCTATGTTATATATTTACGTGCCGTGTATGCGTGTGACGTGAATTCTGATGCCACGGTTATAGTAGTGTGTGGTATACGGTGGACGCCGTTGCAATGTATTCTGGCGGAACAGAGTATTTTAGGGATATTTAGGACATTTGGATACATGGGTAGCTAGGATAATTAGCTTGCACGGCGCAATGGTATAGTTTGGCTAGCTAGGATAATTAGCTTGCACGGCGCGATTTTATATATTTACGTGCAGAGTATGTATGTGGCGTGAATTCTGATGCCACGGTTATAGTAGTGTGTGGTATATGGTGGACGTCGTTGCAATTTATTGGGGCGGAACAGAGTATTTTAGGGATATTTACTAGTACATTGTCATGGGATTGTCTCGCTCTGGCTAACTGCTAACGTGCGCGGACTGATGACGACATCAACTCGAGACATTCGCAGCAGAAAAACAAGTCCATCGGCGCCGGGCATAATAAGTTAATTAAACTTGACAGACATTATATCGACGATAATTATCGATATCGAGTTATATGAAAATAATTTTATAATTTTATCGCGATAACGTTTTTGGCTATATCGCCCAGCCCTACTTCAGACTCAAGGTTTGCTGGTTACAGACGGCGATCTGTACGCCCCTGCACCCTCAGTGCACATGCTAATGTGGAGGGCTGAGCATCACACACTGAAGATCTTGTTGTTGATGTGCTTTTTTCTTGCGGCCGCACCACAACATCCAGATCAAGATCGGTTTCTTCACCGTTAGTCTCTTGAATGTCATTGGAGTTCATGCACCACGCTGCACGAGCACATCCACACCCCACTGCAAGACAGTCCTCTTCTGCGACAGAGACACTGTTTGGTACTGCACTGACTTCCACTTTACTTGCATCCACACACTGTCAGCTGTACGCATGTGGATTGTACAGGTTCCTTGGTAAGAAGCATGGGGACCAGCATACCATTCATCATCTGCCAACCACAATTGATTGGTGAGGGCAGTTGTGGATGTGTCACTAGTGACTGTTTCCAAACCTTCGTTTGGTAGTGGGCCCTCTTGAGGTGCATTGACAATGCATCTTCTGTTGGTGGTAATGTATCAATATTGGCTTTAAGTTTTCGAAAGAGAGTGCAGCGAACTTCTTGTATCGAGTTGCTGGTTGACTTAAGGTCATAGAGCTTACATACGAACTGTTCTGCCAAGGATAGGGAAGTGGTACTTGGTACTTCATCCTCACCAAAGTTGTGGAGAAGATGCGGGTACAGCTGGAACACTTTCCATGCTGTCCTTTTTCCATTTCCAGTGAACTGGCTCGTAGTATCACATCCAGTGATGGCATGAAATGCCAACAGACCATCGAGCATCTCATTTGGTAGTGTGATTTGATGGACTTTGATGTAGCGTGGTTTCTTAGCTGTTCCTGCTTTCATCCAAACTTCTTGGCTTAGTTGGTTTGCAAATACAAGTAGTAGCAGCAACACATCTGTGTCTCGGCACTGAATGATGAGCCTCTGAAACCCTTTCGTTGTTGCATCAGCTGAATGTAGTATGCATGTATCCGCTTCTTCATGTGTAGCTTGTAGGGGAGATGCATCAATCCCAGCTGCTGATGTGACTTTTTCAGGATCCTCAAACCCTCCACTGATGACAATTTCCTCATCATAAAGGCTAGCCATACCACTGAAGAAGGACATTGTCCGAAACATGTCTGCTTTTTATTCAGGCTGCCATTAAAAAACATTGAACCTGTGAGTGCTGGTCCGGCTACCCTGCTTTGATATACTCATCATAAAGCTGCACATGATTCTCAAGCTCAGTTGATAGAAAATGGGTAAGGTTTCGCTGAGTAGTGCTGCATTTGGTTCTTGTTCCACTCTTGATGGAGTTTTGTTGGTACCGATCAAACACTATATCCACTCTGGTGACATTCCCATGTAGATTAGATGCGACTCTCTGTGTGAACACATCTGCATATTCCCCGAAGTTTGATGTATTTTGAGGTTTTCCCATGGCTCTTACTAAGGTCATTCCATCAATGATGGTCTGTTTCCTTTGCACCAGCTTGTAGTATGGTGGCTAAGTCAGTGGCGGCTCTGCCACTAGGGGCGCACGGGCGCCGCCCCACCTGCTGTTAAATCAGAGAAGAAGAAAATAAAACGTTTTAGTTTTTTGTTTTATAGCCCTATAAATAATATAAACATGTTTAAAATGAATAATATTTACTCATTTTAAGTATGTTTGTATTTCCAATGCACAATATAACGTTATTATCTCAAATAAAAAACACTTGTTTTCCTGAGCAGGAAGTGACATCACGTTTTTTTTATTTTTTTATTTTTTCGTATTTCTCGGCCCGGGCTAGACGCGATAGCGCTCTGAGTGCGCGTCACAGTTTGATCGCTGTATCCGTCACAGCCAATCAGTGCATAACGCGTTGTGCGTTGAAATATGACTATTATGTTGGAATCCGGGCGCGATTTGAAGCGGTCTAGCCAGTAGCGTCAAGAATTTCTGTAGCCGCATTTCGCGGAGACGCTCTCTGATTGGCCGACGCCAGTATTTTTTTCCGTAGCAGAATTTCACAGAGACGATCTCTGATTGGCCGAATCCAATTTCTAATGTTCCAATTCTAGCTTATTCCTAGGTTGGTCCGTTGGTGGAGATAGTTGTGTTGTTGTGAGAATGATGCAGGCAGCTGTTTGTCTTAGAGCGTGCCGTGATTGCAAGTTATTTAGACTGTTAAGCTTAGGCACTCTTTCAAAGTTGGTTAAGGTTAGAGTTTGTCTTAGAGCATGGCGATAGAACGCCAGGTATTTTGCAGTCTGTTCGAGCGGAAATGGACAAAGGAATGAAGTACTGTTGTGTGGTGCTGCTAACTGCTAACAAGCTAACACTTGGCTAACAAGCTATATGGCGGATGCAGTCTGGACACAGTGGACAGTGGTCTGGAATACATCAACAGTGGATTATACACTACTTTATCAAGGCAAGCCCTCCTGCCCTGGACGTGTCAACTAAACAGTGAGTCTCTCTCTCTCTCTCTCTCTCTCTCTCTCTCTCTCGCGTTTGGATTGAAAATACGTGGATTATGGCTTGTTCAATATCGTCTATGTTTGAATGAATGAATGAATGAGAACTTTATTAACAGATTGCAGAATGGGTACAATACAGTACGGCTCAATACACACAATTGTTAAGGGGATGCAGACCAGAGAAAGACGTTTGTCTTGTTTACATCAGGGTCCCAGATTTTCGATTCATATCGATAGTTTAATAGCTAGCCTTGGCTCGTTTAACAATATGCAAAATATGTGTACAGCCCTGTACTCATACTGAAGTTATTCTTGGTATATAATAGGTCTGATTGTGTAACGAATCGATTCCACGTTGCGCTGTGTGTGAGAGAGAGAAGGAGAGAGGGAGAGATCTGCGTGTGTTTGGAGACGGAGCGAGTTTTGTTTCTAACTTTTCTATTTATATATTGTGTTTCAAGTTGTGAATTAGACTATACTTTATTTGACTGGTTGTGTGTTGTTGTAGTAACAGCTGAGCGACTCGTTCATAAGAGCCGATTCATTGCCGTGAGCGTGAGTCGAATCGCTCACGTCTTGCCATGAGTCGGTTGCGTGGTACTGTACATGTTTGCAAAATGTTTGGTATAGCGCCCCTAGTGGCGAAGCATCCACGAGCCGCTACTGGGCTAAGTCAGCTTTGTTTGTAGGCCTGAGCACTGAATCTGTTGTGGCAAGTGACAGGGGGACTGCACACAGCTCTTTTTGGAGAAGATCATCCATGTAGACCTCTCTGCCACTCTCCATGGATACAATGATGCAGCGAAAAATATCCCTGTCAGGCTTCACACACTTGGATCTGAGTTGTTCAAGCTTGGTGTGCTGTATAGGCTTGAGAATGTTTTCGGTTTTCTCTTGGTGAGACTGGCGTGGAAGTCTGTGTTTGTTGTGCCCAGTCGGTTTTTCACCAACTCAGTGATTGTTTTTTTGCCAGACTCTGCAGCATGTGTAAGGTCATTCCGTATCTCTTCTGAGGCAACATCACCAGTTGTCAGGGACACTAAATCATACATATGCTCTTGTTGGAAGACGTGGTATCTCTGGAACTGATCAACAAATTGAATGACATTGGGTCTCATTCCCCAATATTTTCCAAAGAGTTCTCTTGGAAGACTTATCTTGGAACCGACTGAGACAGAATCAATGACAAGTGCACTCTGAGTCCTCAATACGCTGGTAATATGTCTTAACACTTTCAGTGCCCAGCAGGGGGCGCACATTTAGTGCTTGAATGCCCACCATCCACTGCAATGTTAGCATTAATATCGCCTAATCTATGTTTTAAATTATGGCTATGTGTCTAATCTGCCCGTCACATTATCAATGACCCATTTCCAGTCAACATTGTCGAAGCAGATTGTTGTTTTATCGGTTCATTTCCGTTTTATAGCATTTTGAAAAGCCCTCGTTTTCATGGAAAAAAGAAGAGATTCCATGATAATCGCCCTGTACTGTAATATTCTAGAACGTTGTAATTTTTCGGCCTATTTATGAATCGTTTTCAAATAAACGCTAGATTTTCGATAGTATATGTGTCACCTCACAGCGCTTTGTGCCAGATCTCTACATTTTCATTTTTCAGATTATTACAGATTGCTAAAGTACAGAATCTAAGCTTTCAAATGATGTGTCATATGTTGAAATCTGAGAATTTTTTTAACACGATGTGCTCAATTATAACTTGTAAACCTGGTTGTATTCTAGGATACTTAAGGGGTTGAAAGCCCTCTCAAAGGAAGGCCACTTTTCACACTTCAGACAGTTTCAACTGGGCGTCAACAAACCCCCTCCAGCAACGCCCCTCACCTGAATAGCATTAACATAATTAAGTGCTGCCATGGCAGTTATCTCTCCTCAGGACCCGATCTTCATTCTCTTGTTTGTATTGAGATGTACTGTATTGTGCCCATTCTGCAATCTGTTAATAACGTTTTCAATGCATAGTAGTATAGACATTATTAGCATAGTAGGTAGTAGTAGTAAGATGGATAGTAGTAAAAGATGGTATGAAGGTTCTGTATCGTTAGTGGCTTAGCTTGGCATCGCTACTGCACTATCTCGCGTACGTGCACGCGCACTGAATAAACCACAAATGTACCTCTAATACCAGTATTAGTCTGACCACACCCCTCATCAGCTTACCTTCATAAGCAGGTGTGTGGTCACCTGCTCTCCTCCTTCTCGCTTTCACCACAAGGAAGAGGTGCCTCGGTAGATCCCCACACTTGACACCATGATGGAAGAAATTGGATTAGGAACAGCTTGGGAAACAAGGATACGTTGACATCATATCTTTATTTTCTCTCTCACTATTTTCGAGAAAATACGGCGATATTGTCTTCGTACTGGAGTGTCTAGAAGATGATGATCATTCTACAAACCCTCCGCCGGTTTTCGTATTGGGAGCACGCCGCTGCATGCTTCTCAACTGCAGTTCCTTGCTGTGTTTGTTGGGGTGAAACCTGTCAGGCCACAGCTGAACTGTCGGACATGCCGCTGTTGTGAGGAGCGGTGCGTTCCAGGTTGGGTGAGTAGTGTTTGCTGGCGGGCTCCACTTGTCTGTTAGTGCTATGGGGGCTACTTGACAAAGTTTATGGAAACCGGCCCCAGGCTAGGGTCCTTTGTTTAGCCGTCTAGGCGACAGAAGGCCTTGGTCTGGCGACCATTATAGTTTTAACTAGTGGGCCGCGACCATTGACACTGGTGATCCCTGTGTGTTCTGGACGAGTGGATTCTCTCTGTCACCGTGTTAAGACCCCATCTTTCATATCCAAATGAGAGTATTCCTTCACGAGGGGATATGTGCATGTAATGTGCGATAGCGGCAGATTCATGTTCAAAGTCAGCTATACAGGCCAGTTGGTACTGTGCTGATTCCGCCGGACGTGTTAATGTCACCGTTGTGAAGCGGTGTTGACGTCTTGTTTTCTCTTTTCTCTTAAAAAGTGAGGAGGGTTCAGAACGGCGGCCTGTCTGGGTGAGTGTTATGTCATTGTTACATGTTCATAGCTTACGGTTAGCCGGTCGGTGGCCTGGCGCGGGGTAGCTTGGCTTCTCGCGCGCCGCCGGGAGCTCGCTCCTGATCGCGTGCGTCGTAGATCGGCGTCCCGCGAGCGGAAGCAATAGCACCCGAACGGTTGGAGCGGCCGTTAGCTTGATGCTATTCTGTTGAACGTGCTTTGATTTTTAACATGTTTTACACTCTTGACCACGACGTCATCCTTGACAGGGGATGTTCGTCGACCCTGCCTGAGCCTAGACGGGGATTGCGTCAACAAAGAGGACTGTAGCGACTGGGGAGCGGCGACGCTGCCCGGATCGAACAACACGGGACGGCTGTGTTCTACGGTGGCTTGTGACTGCACTTCGCTGATCTGCGTTCCGGGCAGGTACGGGGTTGGCCAGACCTCATAACACGTCTTCTGGTTTTACCTTGCTAAATGTATTGTGAATAACGGTGTTTTTTCCCAAAACGTGTGTTGTTGCAATGCATTTGAGATACGTTGCGGGTTGTGTGTGAGCTGTTTTTGTCACTAGCAGTTAGCTTCTCCGTGCAGGTCGTGATGTATTGATCTGGTTGTTGTGTGAGAAACATCATGGTGTTTATGTGTACCGTGTACTCACTACTAAGGCAACTAACCTATGAAGCTATGCTTGGTGACGAGTGAGTAAAAGAATGTTCTTTCTCAGACTGTAAACAAACACACTGTAGCACCCACTCCCCACACTTTATATTTATGGATGAAGGATTGCACTACAACTCGTACACCTTACTGTAAATTGTACCTAAAATTGTACCTCATCCCACTTCTGCTTTGCACTAGATAGTACTGTACATTAGTACACTGCATAGTATTGTGTATTGTATATTATATGGTAACTCAGAACATTGTACATATGTCTATACCGAACAACTGTGACCTCATTCTTCTTCTAAATTCATGCTATATTATGTTATTATGTTATTTGATACTATCTTGTCTAGCACAGTCTCTGGAGCGTAACAGTAAGAAGCATTTTGTATGAAAGTATTCTGTACTTCTGTATGACAACTATTAAAGAACTTGAACTTGAACTTGAACTTGTAATGACAATGAACAGTGAGTTCACACATTAACAGGTTTTCCTGTTTTAACTGGCCGTATTGAGGGTAAAATAGGAGGATTGTGTTTCCCCCCCCGGTTCCCTGGGGACTTTATCACCTCCTATCAGACATGTTGTGCATTAATTGTGTCTTTTGTGTGGTAGGGATACGATGTAACTCTCAGCTTGTTTGCTGAGGTTGTGCTAAATCTGCTGGAGAAACTTATTTCCTAAAGGGAAATTGGTTTGGTTGCTGTCATGTGTGCTTAGCAAGGCCTGTGGTCGATACTAATCAAGAATGATGTATTCTCTCATTGTGAAAAAAACGGCGTTCCTCTGTTGAGTGTTTTTGCCATTTTTTTTTTGTAGGTGATGATGGGTTGTGTGTGTCATGTGACCTACAACTGGGTTGTACTGGCCACAGAAGCACATGTGTATGTTGGACCGGGGTTCTTAGAGCCCTCTCTATTCTGTGTTTTTCCTTAGTAAAAATCAGATAGCAGGTTAGCTCGTGCGCTGTGTGGAGCTGTGAAACGCTTCATAGAGCTGACTATGACTGTGTCATATTCTCTTTTTGTCGTTACGTCGTATCATGGGTGTGGGGTCGTAAAGGGGTGAACTGGTAACCTTTCCTCTCCCCATTGTTCTGTCGGTCAGGGGTACACCCCCTGTCCTTCAAGGTTCCCGTCACGTGGCGGTTCGGCACGTTACGGGGGGGGGGGGGGGGGGGGGGGGAGGGAGTTCCTGGTCCCACGGCCTGGTATATTGGGCGTGTGCACCGCAGGAATTCCCCCGCCATAGAGTACGTCACCGTGCGCGTCTCTGTTGGTAGGACTTCCGTGTGCTGTTCAGGTCCATGTGATGGATCTGTTTTCAGGGGGGGTGGTCAGGGCTCCTCCTCACCAAGCGCCTACTCAGGCCTTCTGTGAGTTCGGACTCCTTCTTCCATGTGAGGAAGCCTCCATCAGAGTACAGAGCCTTCCTCCTCAGATTGTCAAAGTGAGTGGACCCTCTAGAAGGGTCCTTTTCTATTGTATGTATATTCGATTCAATTCGTTTATTGAGTGTGTATGGGTTCGGTGCCTCTTCCCCGGAGGCCCTAAAACCAGTTTTTTACATGGCTCAAGGTGCAATATATTCTTTTCAATCTGTACAGCTCGCGTGGGAAGTCTCTCTGGGGATCCCCGTCTCTTTCCTATGGGAGGGTGGTGGGATGTAAAAATGTGAACATTTTTTACCCCGGCTGTGTAGACTGGGATACATACTGTTGATGCTTCCTTCTTTCTATTCCAGAAGTGTTGGAGTTAGGGAGTGTCACACCCCTCTTGTCGTTCCCCTGGGCGCCTTGGGGATTCAATGACAGGTCTAAATAGCCTGTTCATTGATGGGGGTGTGTCCCGACGCACGTATAGTGCTAGCTCGCTGTAAACAGGCGATTGACTGGCACGCCTTAGTTGCTTGTGGTTGAAACAGCGTTTTTATAAAGCAACTGAGATGGGGGTTTTTCCTCTTCCGGCGACCACATCCCATGACCTGGGTGGGTTGTCGACGGATTCTCGTTCATGTCTGGGGGATGATGACGGGATGGATCTGAACATATGTAGTGGGGTCTCACGCCCTTGGGGTGGGCCACCAGGCGCGGTTCGTCCCGACGTCTGGGTGGCGCCTTCTTTTCATGTTAAGATCAACACGCATATCTGCCCTTCTCCTGGAGTAGGCATGTCGGCGTGGTTAGGGCACGGGACTGGTTCTGGTCACGCTGGTCCAGATCAGTTGAACCCGTTGTCCGCCGGGGATGCAGATCTGCTGTTCTGGTACCCTGAGGGACTTGGGCTTTTTTCAGGGGGAAAAATGCCAGGTCGGTCTGGGTGTCACAGGGTTAAGCGCTATGGAGACCCTGGTTGGGTATGTTTTTACTCAGCACTGTCGTCATGGCTTACAGCCATGCCATTCTGTACGCGCTCGATCTCGTCGGATCTCGGCCGCTACACAGGTTGGTCCTGGTTAGTACTTGGTTGGGAGACCGCCGGGGAATACCAGGTACGGTGTGCTTAGGGGCTGGTTCTCCATTATTTTTCGCTCCTCTCTCACGCATGGCGAAGAGGGGCCTGTGGGGGTGGTTTTTTGACCTCCTCTGGTGACCCTGTGCTTCCCGTACCGCCAGGCCCGGTCCGAAGTGATGTTTGCGACCCGTAGGCCTGGGTTAACCCTTTTTGGAAACTGGAACACTTGTACTGCGGTATAGCCGGTGTATACCCGCAGGTGTGTTTTGGAGTTTTTTCTTGAGGGGTTATAGGAACAACCACCGCATTGGGTAACACCGAGGTGGTTGATTCCCTGGTGTGTTGGAGCAGTGTCAACTCCCGGGTTCACCGTTTGAGGGTGCCCCTGCACGTTCATGACGTCTGCCAATCGTGTCAGCCTTCTCTGCCTCGACCCCTCTGGGTGGGGGTTGTTAAATGGAGGCTTGGTCATGCAACACCGCCAGCTTACGCTCCTTCCGCCGGGGCGGCTGTGTTCAGCTGTCCCCTCTGGCGCCTGTCTCGTCCGCAGTCTCCAGGCTAGGGTTAACAGCCTGTTGCCTGGTTTTTCCCCGGTGCGCTGCCTGCTTCCGTTGGTTAACCTTTTTTGTGTGCTTACGGCCATGCTGACTGCCTATTCTGCAGGGTCAGTGTGCCAGGCGGTGTACTATTGGGGGGACGGGGCCCGCTCGGCTTACGGCCATACCGACCTGAACACGCCCGGTCTCGTCCGATCTCGGAAGCTGGGCAGGTTCTGGCCTGGTTGGTTCCGCCTGGGAATACCAGGTGCAGTAACTGAGGGGCCTTTGTCCGAATACGCTGGCGATGTGGGGGGCGGGGCACTACGTGCCCACCTGGTGGGGTCTTGATGCTGGCATCATGGACTTCTCCGGGCCCCCATTCCAGGGAGTCCAGTCCTTTTGGTGGGTCTGGGTCTTCCTTCGTGCTCCGCTGCTACGGCCTTGCCACGGGGTTGGGTTTGCCCTTGACCCCGTGATTCTGGGGGCAGTAACGAGGTTGTTCCTCCGTTCGTTCCCGGGTGGCATGCGGGTTGTGCGTGTGTGTAGTCGTGGGGTCAAGCCACGGTCTGCTCACCCTGTGCGTTGAGTTGCTTGAGTGCCTCTTCGCACGGTCGGGTCCGTCGCCCTCCCGTGACGTCCCTAATAGGGGGGCTACCCTCCATTAGGGGGGGTCGGGGGGGCTCGGCCCTCCCTGTTCTGATGGTTTTGGGGGGCTGTCAGCGGGGTGTATTTGTCAGCCAAGTGGCTCCGCTTGGCCTCCCTTGTGCAGTAGCGATGCCAAGCTAAGCCACTAACGATACAGAACGTTAGGTTATGACTATAACCAAGTTCTGTTAGTTAGGGGCGATGCTTGGCATCGGACGCCGCTGCAGCCCTTGTCCTCACCTTGTGGTGAAAGCTTGGGAAGGAGGAGAGCAGGTGACCACACACCTGCTTATGAAGGTAAGCTGATGAGGGGTGTGGTCAGACTAATACTGGTATTAGAGGTACATTTGTGGTTTATTCAGTGCGCGTGCACGTACGCGAGATAGTGCAGTAGCGATGCCAAGCATCGCCCCTAACTAACAGAACTTGGTTATAGTCATAACCTAACGTTAGTAGTTTCAGATATTAATTGAAGTTAATTTGGCTTGTCTTCTGCCAGCTTGTACAGACAGGAGCTTGACCTCGTTGACCTTAAGCACAAACCAAAGTGCTTTAATAAAATTAAATAGAATAGAATATTTCTAGAGTCTTTATTGTCATTATACAGACAGCGTTATATAGCTCAACAGTGCACAATTAATAAACAATAATTATTATTAGGAAGATACAATAAAATAGTCCATTTCTATGTACCCCCCCCCCATGCTGCTTTGACACCAGAATTTCCCCAAGGGGATTAATAAAGGATCATCTTATCTTAGTAGGTAACATCACAATAAAAAATAAAAAATTTTAGGAAGATAAAATAAAAGTCAATGTCTACAGTGTATGGATGCAGGGTCCATCTGTGTGTGTGTGTGTGTGTGTGTGTCATGTGTGTGTGTGTGTGTGTGTGTGTGTGTGTGTGTGTGTGTGTGATCTCAGCACTTATCTGTATCTTTGTGTGTGTTGGGTCTTCTAACATCGTACAGTCTTGTTCTGAGGTGCTGTAGACGTTGGTCTTGAGGGTATCTAACATCGTACAGTCTTGTTCTGAGGTGCTGTAGACGTTGGTCGCGGGCATGTGATGTCTTTTCCCGCATCAGAACAGTATTGTCTTATCTCCTTAAAAAGATAATTCTGCCTGTCATTGTCAAGTCCGGGTGGGGGTATCACTGGAAAATTGGAGATGGTCGGGTAGCGTTTTGGGTCTTTCAGCAGTTGAAACTCGAATGGTTCAGCATCATCACGGTGTAATTTCGCCGTCACCATGCCAGGTCTGCTGGCATCGAAGCTGTAATAGAATAAAGAACACATTTAAAATATTTATTTCGTAAAGAAAACACTGGTCCCAGGACACTGTGAGTCAAGCATCCATGTCAACACATTTCGTACATTGATTACCAGAAACAAAATAAACCTTCTTCATCATAGCTAATAGGGCTAAGTAAATTAGCCTATTGCAATATTTGCAAACCAAAATTCTCTAAGATAAGAACAGAAAAAACAGGAGGAAAACATTTCCTCATTCGTAAAAAAAAAAAAAAATAATAATAATAATAATAATAATAATAATAATAATAATAATAATAATAATAATAATAATAATAATAATAATAATAATAATAATAATAATAATAATAATAATAATAATAATAATAATAATAATAATAATAATAATAATAATAATAATAATAATAATAATAATAATAATAATAATAATAATAATAATAATAATACACTGAAGAAGGAACACCTGTTCCGAAACATGTCTGTATTCGGCTGCGAAAACCTGAGTGTGCTGGTCCGGCTTCCTGCTTTCTTCTACTTATTTTATTATGATAAAATATATATACAATATACAATAAAATATAGACAATTACCTGAAGTGCTGGTATTTCTGTATCTGTGGGAACCTTTTGAAGAAGCCACCCAGATGTTGTTGCCAGTCGTAGCTTCGGACAAACACTGTCCCATCTTCGCTTCCCACAAGTTGGGGGATATTGACTCCTTTCACCTGATTGATTTATTGAAAATGTTATTAACAGATTGCAGAATGGGTACAATACAATCATTCAGAAGTCTGTAATCTGTCTGTAATCAAGCAAAATAAGTGGTATCCCTTCCCTCTCTTTCTTCCTCTCTCTCTATCTTGATGAAGAAACACTAGTGGAGACAGTCTATGTCTGTCTCTGCGTGTGTGTCTCTCTCTCTCTCTCTCTCTCTCTCTCTCTCTCTCTCTCTCTCTCTCTCTCTCTCTCTCTCTCTCTCTCTCTCTCTCTCTCTCTCTCTCTCTGTGTCTCTCTCTCCCCCTCTCTCCCTCCCCCTCTCTCCCTCCCTCTCTCTCCCTACCTCCCTCTCTCTTCCTCCCTCCTTTGTGTGTGTGTGTGTGTGTGTGTGTGTGTGTGTGTGTGTGTGTGTGTGTGTGTGTGTGTGTGTGTGTGTGTGTGTGTGTGTGTGTGTGTGTGATTTACAGTGCTGTCAACAGTGCACAATTAATAAACAATAATTATTATTAGGAAGATACAATAAAATAGTCAATTTCTATGGTCCATCTATCTGGACAGTATAGGACTAATATAATAAACAATTTTAGGAAGATAAAATAAAAGTCAATGTCTACAGAGTGTATGGATGCAGGGTCCATCTGTGTGTGTGTGTGTGTGTGTGTGTGTGTGTGTGTGTGTGTGTGTGATTTACAAATACAGTACGGTTTGTGAAGATGTTTGTGGGAAGATGTTGGTATCTTGGAGTCTCTTACCCTTACTCGTGGCCATCCCTTCATCAATCAGGTAATTCACCTGCTTTGTCAGCCCTTCACAATGTACGCCAAACAGGCCACACTTGCGCGGTGTTGCAAAATACATCGGCCCAACTTGAAGAGGGTGAGAGGGGTAGTGCACCTGACGGAAGAAAGAAAAATGATACATTGAAATAATGTTGTAGTGTAGTAGTACAGTAGTGCTGTAGTGATTGTGATGGTGATTGTCATTTTAAATATTACACAACATGATGTAATGCTGTAATACAGCAAACAAACGATTTTTGTCAAGTAAGTTAACAACAAAAAGCTACATTGTAATAGGATCGGATTCTCACCTGCTGTGCATAATCAAAGCTGTAGTGCATTGTGATGTCTTTGCTTGCCGGTGTGGCAGGGCCTAGACTCAGCTGCAATTCCGCACAGGTCTTTTGGGTGGAAGCAGTCATATTCTGCAACAGCTTGCGCTCTCTCTTAACACGGGCCAGATGTTGTAATTGCACCTGCAATTTTTCTGTCTGCAATTTATCCGGCTTGCCAGCCGCTTGACTCAACTGGTAGTTGTTTTTGTAGCATTCCCAACACAAATCTGTCCTCGGTTTGATGATTGTTATCTGGGGCAGAAGGGTTTTCCACAGCTGAAGAAAGCTCCCCTGACCAACAACGCGATGTCCTAGAATAAAATATAAAAAAAAAAAAAAATAAAAAAAAATTACTCATTACATACACAATGACAGAGGATGGCTATTGGCTACTCAGGACTGGTGTACTTAATCAATTGATGTGTAAACACAAGTGGTTTATGGAATGTTAGTGGGGCGGCGTGGCTCAGGGGTAGAGCGGGTTGTCCAATGATCGAAGGGTTGGTGGTTCGAATCCCGCTCAAGCCCATGTCCATCCCACTGCCGTTGTGTCCTTGGGCAAGACACTTAACGATAGGTTATGACTATAACCAAGTTCTGTTAGTTAGGGGCGATGCTTGGCATCACACTGCACTATCTCGCGTACGTGCACGCGTACTGAATAAACCACAAATGTACCTCTAATACCAGTATTAGTCTGACCACACCCCTCATCAGCTTACCTTCATAAGCAGGTGTGTGGTCACCTGCTCTCCTCCTTCCCAAGCTTTCACCACAAGGTGAGGACAAGGGCTGCAGCGGCCGTCTGATGCCAAGCATCGCCCCTAACTAACAGAACTTGGTTATAGTCATAACCTATCGTTCTGTATCGTTAGTGGCTTAGCTTGGCATCACACTGCACAAGGGAGGCCAAGCGGAGCCACTGGCTGACAAATACACCCCGCTGACAGCCCCCCCACAACCATCAGAACAGGGAGGGCCGAGCCCCCCCGACCCCCCCTAATGGCGGGTAGCCCCCCTATTAGGGACGTCACGGGAGGGCGACGGACCCGACCGTGCGAAGAGGCACTCAAGCAACTCAACGCACAGGGTGAGCAGACCGTGGCTTGACCCCACGACTACACACACGCACAACCCGCATGCCACCCGGGAACGAACGGAGGAACAACCTCGTTACTGCCCCCAGAATCACGGGGTCAAGGGCAAACCCAACCCCGTGGCAAGGCCGTAGCAGCGGAGCACGAAGGAAGACCCAGACCCACCAAAAGGACTGGACTCCCTAGAATGGGGGCCCGGAGAAGTCCATGATGCCAGCATCAAGACCCCACCAGGTGGGCACGTAGTGCCCCGCCCCCCACATCGCCAGCGTATTCGGACAAAGGCCCCTCAGTTACTGCACCTGGTATTCCCAGGCGGAATCCCATCCAAGTACTAACCAGGCCAGAACCTGCTTAGCTTCCGAGATCGGACGAGATCGGGCGTGTTCAGGTTGGTATGGCCGTAAGCCGAGCGGGCCCCGTCCCCCCAATAGTACACCGCCTGGCACACTGACCCTGCAGAACAGGCAGTCAGCATGGCCGTAAGCACACAAAAAAGGTTAACCAACGGAAGCAGGCAGCGCACCGGGGAAAAACCAGGCAACAGGCTGTTAACCCTAGCCTGGAGACTGCGGACGAGACAGGCGCCAGAGGGGACAGCTGAACACAGCCGCCCCGGCGGAAGGAGCGTAAGCTGGCGGTGTTGCATGACCAAGCCTCCATTTAAAAACCCCCACCCAGAGGGGTCGAGGCAGAGAAGGCTGACACGATTGGCAGACGTCATGAACGTGCAGGGGCACCCTCAAACGGTGAACCCGGGAGTTGACACTGCTCCAACACACCAGGGAATCAACCACCTCGGTGTTACCCAATGCGGTGGTTGTTCCTATAACCCCTCAAGAAAAAACTCCAAAACACACCTGCGGGTATACACCGGCTATACCGCAGTACAAGTGTTTCAGTTTCCAAAAAGGGTTAACCCAGGCCTACGGGTCGCAAACATCACTTCGGACCGGGCCTGGCGGTACGGGAAGCACAGGGTCACCAGAGGAGGTCAAAAAACCACCCCCACAGGCCCCTCTTCGCCATGCGTGAGAGAGGAGCGAAAAATAATGGAGAACCAGCCCCTAAGCACACCGTACCTGGTATTCCCCGGCGGTCTCCCAACCAAGTACTAACCAGGACCAACCTGTGTAGCGGCCGAGATCCGACGAGATCGAGCGCGTACAGAATGGCATGGCTGTAAGCCATGACAACAGTGCTGAGTAAAAACATACCCAACCAGGGTCTCCATAGCGCTTAACCCTGTGACACCCAGACCGACCTGGCATTTTTCCCCCTGAAAAAAGCCCAAGTCCCTCAGGGTACCAGAACAGCAGATCTGCATCCCCGGCGGACAACGGGTTCAACTGATCTGGACCAGCGTGACCAGAACCAGTCCCGTGCCCTAACCACGCCGACATGCCTACTCCAGGAGAAGGGCAGATATGCGTGTTGATCTTAACATGAAAAGAAGGCGCCACCCAGACGTTCGGACGAACCGCGCCTGGTGGCCCACCCCAAGGGCGTGAGACCCCACCACATATGTTCAGATCCATCCCGTCATCATCCCCCAGACATGAACGAGAATCCGTCGACAACCCACCCAGGTCATGGGATGTGGTCGTCGGAAGAGGAAAAACCCCCATCTCAGTTGCTTTATAAAAACGCTGTTTCAACCACAAGCAACCAAGGCGTGCCAGTCAATCGCCTGTTTACAGCGAGCTAGCACTATACGTGCGTCGGGACACACCCCCATCAATGAACAGGCTAATTAGACCTGTCATTGAATCCCCAAGGCGCCCAGGGGAACGACAAGAGGGGTGTGACACTCCCTAACTCCAACACTTCTGGAATAGAAAGAAGGAAGCATCAACAGTATGTATCCCAGTCTACACAGCCGGGGTAAAAAATGTTCACATTTTTACATCCCACCACCCTCCCATAGGAAAGAGACGGGGATCCCCAGAGAGACTTCCCACGCGAGCTGTACAGATTGAAAAGAATATATTGCACCTTGAGCCATGTAAAAAACTGGTTTTAGGGCCTCCGGGGAAGAGGCACTGAACCCATACACACTCAATAAACGAATTGAATCGAATATACATACAATAGAAAAGGACCCTTCTAGAGGGTCCACTCACTTTGACAATCTGAGGAGGAAGGCTCTGTACTCTGATGGAGGCTTCCTCACATGGAAGAAGGAGTCCGAACTCACAGAAGGCCTGAATAGGCGCTTGGTGAGGAGGAGCCCTGACCACCCCCCCTGAAAACAGATCCATCACATGGACCTGAACAGCACACGGAAGTCCTACCAACAGAGACGCGCACGGTGACGTACTCTATGGCGGGGGAATTCCTGCGGTGCACACGCCCAATATACCAGGCCGTGGGACCAGGAACTCCCTCCCCCCCCCCCCCCCCCCCCCCCGTAACGTGCCGAACCGCCACGTGACGGGAACCTTGAAGGACAGGGGGTGTACCCCTGACCGACAGAACAATGGGGAGAGGAAAGGTTACCAGTTCACCCCTTTACGACCCCACACCCATGATACGATGTAACGACAAAAAGAGAATATGACACAGTCATAGTCAGCTCTATGAAGCGTTTCACAGCTCCACACAGCGCATGAGCTAACCTGCTATCTGATTTTTACTAAGGAAAAACACAGAATAGAGAGGGCTCTAAGATCCCCGGTCCAACATACACATGTGCTTCTGTGGCCAGTACAACCCAGTTGTAGGTCACATGACACACACAACCCATCATCACCTACAAAAAATGGCAAAAACACTCAACAGAGGAACGCCGTTTTTTTCACAATGAGAGAATACATCATTCTTGATTAGTATCGACCACAGGCCTTGCTAAGCACACATGACAGCAACCAAACCAATTTCCCTTTAGGAAATACGTTTCTCCAGCAGATTTAGCACAACCTCAGCAATCAAGCTAAGAGTTACATCGCATCCCTACCACACAAAAGACACAATTAGTGCACAAACATGCCTGATAGGAGGATGAAAAAGTCCCCAGGGAACCGGGGGGGAAAACACAATCCTCCTATTTTACCCTCAATACGGCCAGTTAAAACAGGAAAACCTGTTAATGTGTGAACACACTGTTCATTGTCATTACAGTCTGAGAAAGAACATTCTTTTACTCACTTGTCACCAAGCATAGCTTCATAGGTTAGTTGCCTTAGTAGTGAGTACACGGTACATATAAACACCATGATGTTTCTCACACAACAACCAGATCATTACATCACGATTTGCACGGAGAAGCTAACTGCCAGTGACAAAAACAGCTCACACATAACCCGCAACGTATCCTAAATGCATTGCAACAACACACGTTTTGGGAAAAAACACCGTTATTCACAATACATTTAGCAAAGTAAAACCAGAAGACGTGTTATGAGGTCTGGTCAACCCCGTTCCTACCCGGAACGCAGATCAGCGAAGTGCAGTCACAGACACCGTAGGAACACAGCCGTCCTGTGTTGTCCGAACTGGGTAGCGTCACCGCCCCAACCCGTACTACAGTCCCCCGTTGATGCAACCTTGCCGTCCAGGCTCAGGGCAGGGTCGACGAAACATCCCCTGTCAAGGATGACGTCGCGGTCAAGAGTGTAAAACATGTTAAAATCAAAGCACGTTCAACAGAATAGCATCAAGCTAACGGCGATCAGAAGCGAGCTCACGGCGGCGCGCGAGAAGCTAAGCTACCCCGCGCCAGCCATGGCCATAGCAGCAAGCTAACGTTACCTAGCGACCACGACATGCTAGCCCCGCAGCTAACAGCTGACTGGCTAATAGTAGGCCCTAAGCAGGCCATGCAGCGATCCAGCAGGCTAACGCAGCAGTTAACAGCTGACTGGCTAACCGTAAGCTATGAACATGTAAACAATGACATAACACTCACCCAGACAGGCCGCCGTTCTGAACCTCTCCTCACTTTTTAAGAGAAAAGAGAAAACAAGATGTCAACACCGCTTCACAACGGTGACTTTACCACATCCGACGGAATCAGCACAGTACCAACTGGCCTGTGTAGCTGACTTTGAACATGAATCTGCCGCTATCGCACATTACATGCACATATCCCCTCGTGAAGGAATACTCTCATTTGGATATGAAAGATGGGGCCTTAACACGGTGACAGAGAGAATCCACTCGTCCAGAACACACAGGGATCACCAGTGTCAATGGTCGCGGCCCACTAGTTAAAACTATAATGGTCTTCAGACCAAGGTCTTCTGTCGCCTAGGTGGCTGAACAAAGGACCCTAGCCTGGGGCCGGTTTCCATAAACTTTGTCAAGTAGCCCCCATAGCACTAACAGACAAGTGGAGCCCGCCAGCAAACACTACTCACCCAACCTGGAACGCACCGCTTCTCACAACAGCGGCATGTCCGACAGTTCAGCTGTGGCCTGACAGGTTTCACCCCAACAAACACAGCAAGGAACTGCAGTTGAGAAGCATGCAGCGGCGTGCTCCCAATACGAAAACCGGTGGAGGGTTTTTAGAATGATCATCATCTTCCAGACACTCCAGTACGAAGACAATATCGCCGTATTTTCTCGAAAATAGTGAGAGAGAAAATAAAAATATGATGTCAACGTATCCTTGTTTCCCAAAGCTGCTCCTAAACCTTTCTTCCATCATGGTGTCAAGTGTGGGGATCTACCGAGGCACTTCTTCCTTGTGGTGAAAGCGAGAAGGAGGAGAGCAGGTGACCACACACCTGCTTATGAAGGTAAGCTGATGAGGGGTGTGGTCAGACTAATACTGGTATTAGAGGTACATTTGTGGTTTATTCAGTACGCGTGCACGTACGCGAGATAGTGCAGTGTGATGCCAAGCTAAGCCACTAACGATACAGAACCTACTTGCCTCGTATGAATGTGTATGCATGTGAATGAATGTTGGTGGTGGTCGGAGGGGCCGTAGGCGATGATTATTCGCCACGCTTCCGTGAGTCTGCCTCAGGGCAGCTCTGGCTGCAATTGTAGCTTACCACCACCGGTATGACTGTGTATGAACGAATAATGGACTCTGTGAAGCGCTCTGGGTGTCATGAAGAGCGCTATATAAATCCAAGTCATTATTATTATTATTAATGTTAGATTGTTAATGTCTTTGTCTTGGTAATGGTACCCATTACATACACAATGACAGAGGATGGCTACTCAAGAATGGCATACTTAATGCTGAAATTTTACACAATTGATGTGTAAACACAAGTGGTTTATGGAATGTTAGATCGTTAATGTCTTTGTCTTGGTAATAGTACACATTACATATACACAATGCCAGAGGATGGCTACTCAGGACTGGTCTATGCTGCAAATTTACACAATTGATGTGTAAACACAAGTGGTTTATGGAGGGGGGCTTGAACTTAAGTGATGTCAATAAGTACATTGGAGAGATTGTATTGTGAGAAGGATATTTGATGAAAGCAGCTTGGCTCCTTCAACATTGCATTTCACAGTTGAACAGATCATGCTTATTATAGAACAGTAGAAAATTATCAACATTATGGAATGTTGCAGTCCAGGCGGCTGTACCTCATGTCACCTCGTCCTATACATGGCAATGGGCCTGAGATAACCAAGAGCTTACTTGACTGCAGAAGAGTGGTGAGCAATAGTCTTAAGTCTCTCTCCAGCTGCACAGCCTTCATGAAATAAATTAATAAATAACAAACACACATACCTGCTTCCTCCCCAGCAGGTTTGTATTGACGCCAGAGTGCCGCTTTTGTCAGATTGCTTGGAAGTAACTTGGCAGTGTAGTCTCTGTGGCCAGGATGTCTACCAGGCAAGACAATAGAATGGACCCCTGCATAATTGGTGAGAAAATCCACAACACGTTGACAGTCTTCTTTACAGAGAAACTTTTTGTGAGTTCTCGGTTGTTTTTTTCTATCACGTGGTGTCATTCCATTTGTCTTGTAGTGCTTGATAATAGCTTTGAGAAGTCCACAGCTTATCCTAAAAAAAAAAAAAATTGAAATAATTATTATACACACATACACACAGTCCCTGCTAGAGCCAATGATAATGTCTTCAATACAGTCACGTGCTTTGCACTATATAGAATATTATTGTATAGTACTGTTATACAATGAGTGCAGGTCTGGAAGGAATGTGAATCACTACCCACCTTCAAAAACACTCTCAAAGAACACCTACGGGAGACTGCAATTCAAAACTGGCCCCTACAAATGTCAGTATTCCAATGTACAGCCCCACCCAACCCCACCCCACCTACCCAACCTCCTCCAATGTACAGTTTCTATGTCAAATGTATGTGAGTATTCCAATGTACAGTGTCCCCCCCCCTACCCAACCCCCCCCCCTCCTCCAATGTACAGCCCCACCCCACCTACCCAACCTCCCCAATGCACATGTTTCTATGTCAAATGTATATTTTTTAGTATCACAAACAGTACTGTATTTGAAAATCTGGTATGTCATAAATGTATAGATGTAGCAGTACTGTCTATCTGTATGTTGTGTGTGTCATATGATGAATTGAAAATGGGGGACCCTGATGGAAACAAGATGAAAGTCTTTCTCAGGTCTGCATCCTCTTAACAATTGTATGTATTGAGCTGTACTGTACTGTACCCATTCTGCAATCTGTTAATAAACTTAATCAATCAATCAAGGGTCTGCTATGACATCACTACTATGACAACACAATTCAGAATGTTCCAGAATGTATACTAGCCTGTACTAACCGGTTCTACTGTGACATCACACTACTACTAGGATGTTACAAGCAGAATTACGTTTATTCTAATTGCGCGTCAAAAACGAGGATTTGTCCCTCATAGTTACACATACACACAGAATAATAATGGCACACTTACCCATGGAGAAAGCAGAATGTTGCCCGGCAGACCACGACGTTATGGAATCTGTACACTGTCCGTGAAGCTTTGCGAATGATGTTTACTCTCTTGGAGCTCTGCGTGACTTCAGAATCATTTATGCCTGTTTGTATAGCCGAGAGCAGACACATGTCCCTCTCTTTAGGCGTCAATGAGGCCATGTCCAGTCTGCTATTGTATATCAATTCGTCCGACAGTTTTGTTGTACACGACAACGCCTGCCGTTCGGAATTCTCTTTCCGCTCTTTATAGCATTTGCAATCAAACATTCTTATTTTTTCCAATTCTTCATTGGTGTCACTGTCTACGGTTACAACAGTCGGTTGTTTTTTTCTATCACGTGGTGTCATTCCATTTGTCTTGTAGTGCTTGATAATAGCTTTGAGAAGTCCACAGCTTATCCTAAACAAAAAAAAATTGAAATAATTATTATACACACATACACACAGTCCCTGCTAGAGCCAATGATAATGTCTTCAATACAGTCACGTGCTTTGCACTATATAGAATATTATTGTATAGTACTGTTATACAATGAGTGCAGGTCTGGAAGGAATGTGAATCACTACCCACCTTCAAAAACACTCTCAAAGAACACCTACGGGAGACTGCAATTCAAAACTGGCCCCTACAAATGTCAGTATTCCAATGTACAGCCCCACCCAACCCCACCCCACCTACCCAACCTCCTCCAATGTACAGTTTCTATGTCAAATGTATGTGAGTATTCCAATGTACAGTGTCCCCCCCCCTACCCAACCCCCCCCCCCTCCTCCAATGTACAGCCCCACCCCACCTACCCAACCTCCCCAATGCACATGTTTCTATGTCAAATGTATATTTTTTAGTATCACAAACAGTACTGTATTTGAAAATCTGGTATGTCATAAATGTATAGATGTAGCAGTACTGTCTATCTGTATGTTGTGTGTGTCATATGATGAATTGAAAATGGGGGACCCTGATGGAAACAAGACGAAAGTCTTTCTCAGGTCTGCATCCTCTTAACAATTGTATGTATTGAGCTGTACTGTACTGTACCCATTCTGCAATCTGTTAATAAACTTAATCAATCAATCAAGGGTCTGCTATGACATCACTACTATGACAACACAATTCAGAATGTTCCAGAATGTATACTAGCCTGTACTAACCGGTTCTACTGTGACATCACACTACTACTAGGATGTTACAAGCAGAATTACGTTTATTCTAATTGCGCGTCAAAAACGAGGATTTGTCCCTCATAGTTACACATACACACTAGGGATGTCCCGATCGCCTTTTTTTGCTTCCGATCCGATCCCGAGCATGTGATTTTAAATATCTATCGATCCGATCGTTTCCGATCCGATCTTTCACATTAGTAATCAATTTTGACGCATTTTTGTCAGAAACTGGCAGAGCGAGACAAGCCCATCTGTTGCTTATAATAGTCCGGGGCGCGAGAGCGGAGGCTTTTGTTATTACATTCACCCTGAGAAATGTGCTTCTGCTTCATATGAGAAATATTAAAAGTTTCAATATATGTTTGCACATTAGTATACATTCAGTGTTCGACTTACGTAATGGTCCATTCTGGTCTGAAACGCCGACGATAAACCTCAGTCACGTAACGTTATCCTCCAGGTGAAAATTTAGTCTGAAAACTTCGCCTCCAGCCTGCTGCTTCATGAGTTTTTCCTCCACGCGGAATCTCCTCCTTGCAAACATTGCAACTGGCTTGACTTTCTTTTAAAATGCTTAGTTCCAAACCTCTGACATTAAGTCTAGCTGCTCAAGTCAGTGGATATTAACCGTGTTTCGGGAGCGACGTGTTGTTGTTGTGGTCGCGTGTAGCGTGTAGCGTCTAAATTAAAGGGAATGTTTGTTGCAACGGTGAAAATTAAAGGGGAATGTGTTTGTTGTGGATAATTATTCTGCTCTGTGTGACAATAAATACATTAATGATGATATATTATATGTACTTTAAAACCAAAACTAAGGCCTCCGTATGAGTTTAAGACGTGGACATGGTCATGTTTGTTGAATAAAATTTTTCTTTTTTTGACTGCCGATTTTTATTATTATTTTTTCCCGATCCCTGATACTCTGAAAAGCACGTGATCGACGCCGATTCCGATCACGTGATCGGATCGGGACATCCCTAATACACACAGAATAATAATGGCACACTTACCCATGGAGAAAGCAGAATGTTGCCCGGCAGACCACGACGTTATGGAATCTGTACACTGTCCGTGAAGCTTTGCGAATGATGTTTACTCTCTTGGAGCTCTGCGTGACTTCAGAATCATTTATGCCTGTTTGTATAGCCGAGAGCAGACACATGTCCCTCTCTTTAGGCGTCAATGAGGCCATGTCCAGTCTGCTATTGTATATCAATTCTTCCGACAGTTTTGTTGTACACGACAACGCCTGCCGTTCGGAATTCTCTTTCCGCTCTTTATAGCATTTGCAATCAAACATTCTTATTTTTTCCAATTCTTCATTGGTGTCACTGTCTACGGTTACAACATACATCATATCTGCGACATGTCTCATCGTTAATTCCGTTGAATAGCCCGGTGTGACGGTCCCGCTGTGAATAGAATCATCCTCTAAATCTGATTGATCCGCGCATAAGTCATCTTCCTCTTCAAAATCATCAGCGCGCTGCTGTATCGGATCGATATCAGGCAATACTTCTTCATCCGAATCTTCTTCTTCATCTGAAGAGTCCGGTTTGCGCGGTGGTTCGGGGACTGGACCTGGGTGAAAAAAGTCCATTAAGAACCCATTCATTAAATGCGATCCATCGATGGCTCTTCCTGAAGCAGATATTTTGTTGAGTTCAGCAGTGATCGTCTTTGCATCCATCTCTCAATGCAAGACACATTAAAAGTGTCACCAGGTGCCAACAGGTGTATAGGTCTTGTGGGCGTTGCGCTGCGGGCTGCCTCTCCCCCCAAGGTTTAGATTCGATTAAAATGCAAATTGTTATTACGCCCCCGTTCCACTGAAATCATGTCGTGAACAGCCTACTTTTAAACAAAGGTTGTTACTATTTTTAAATATTCTAACTGTTCGTTTTTATAGTATATATGTGCTTATACATTCAATTTATAATAATAAAAAAAAAAAAAAAAACTATTTCACGTCTAGACTAGAAGGGGGCGGGCCGAGTTGTGGTCACTAGCGCTGCGAGGTGACACATATGTGTACGTGTGCACACTGGTGCCGCGCGCTGAAAATCGATTCTCTCAGTTCCTGATCGCTCTTACAGTCAAACAGCCATATCACATTATAGGGGAAAAGCTTATATCTCCATGAAAACGGGTCTGATTATCCTAAGACTGGTAAAATAGATTCCTTACCTGAGATCAGATGGTATCCAAATGGATTATTCCAATTCCTGATAGCCATTCCAAAAATCTATCCTTTTATTGATCCCACGAGTATACTGTAAAACACAGTAACCACGCTGTGCTGAGGGTCCAGCATGAAGCTGATCGGCTCCGGTTACATGCGTGAGAAGTAAAATGTGGAGTCCGGGTATTTTTTTCTCATGCATTTTCATTGAGTCCAATCCAAAAGGGTGAATTACCATCTGGGAGACGATAGGGGGCGCTTTTTTCACATCTGAGCGCCTGGGGTGGCTGATTTACCGTTCAGGTCATTTGCATACAAAACAACGCCTCCAGAGCTCCTTATAAGGCAACTAATGATGCAGCCGTGGGAAAATGAATGCGGAAGCGTTTTGCGACCCATCGAAATTAGATTAGATTAATTGTATTGTCATCATATATAGTACAACTCGGGCACCTGCCGCAGCGCGCGCACACACACACACACACACGCGCGCGCGCAGTACTGTATAGCCTACGTGCGTAATGAATGAACGCAGTATAGGCTTATTATTCCATTAATGACTTGTTTCATTAGGATTTAGTAGATACTATATATATGATCTGCCCTACGTACAGTATAAGTACAGACTACTTATACTGTACATAGGGCAGAGCATATAGTATCTACTAAATCCTAATGAAACAAGTAATTAGAATAATATAAGCATACTGTTCATTCATTAGACACGTAGGCTATACTGGCGCACACAAGACTTATGGAATATTAATGCAGTCTATTTCCACACGATTAGCTTTAGTTCTTATTTATTTATTTATTTATTTATTTATTTATTTATCCACTGTCATTTCAGTGTTGGTGTATACGCTATATAGTGTATTTCAATATAAGTTTAATTGATTAATGATATATTCGAAGGAATGCAGGTTTATAGCTATATCAAACAAAGGTCTGTCCCATTGTATACCAATCAATGGGATATATTGCATGTTGACATGCATTCTTTCAAATGTATATAATTAATCATTAAAACAGATATTATGTAACAAATAAGAAATACAAATTCCACAGAAGGCATTAAATAATTTTGATTTTCAATAATTTCACAATAATTGCATAATTGTGTTTGAATATCTGAGTAATTAAAGTAATTATACATTTGTCCAAAATAGCTGGTTCAGATATGGTTAATCCAGCTGCCCTGTGATCAGATGAATCCATATTATTTATTTGTCCGACATCAAATGCGTAATTTCTTATCGTACAAATATTGTCATATTTATTTTAATTATGATTAAGTAATTAATTCCAAGGAGGCCTGTAGTGTTGACATGAAGGAATCACTATGAGAACACAGTCTGTCAAGTTAATACAATTTTCAATTAGTCAATCAAACATAAGTGTGCTCCTCAGCACTCTTAAATCTGCTCTCAGCCACGCTCAAATCTGATCTCAGGAAAATTTGGGGAATCGCGCTACTAGCCCTAATATGTCTTAAATGGGCAGAAATCTGCCTAAGAGGAAATCTTTGGTCGTAAATCCGTTCAGGAATGAGACCCATCGTGATTATCCCTCTTGATTCTTGATTGAAGGCAGTCTTTGTGCGTCTCCTCATCATCATCGTCATCATGTGTCAGTCCAAACAAGGATCTGGTATCCTCTGCCAAGGATGCATGTTCATTGTAGGTGATTGACCAACAGTTTCTTGCTCGATCATTTCTAGTGATGCCTATCAATCCTCCAGCAACCTTTCCCTTTTTATTGATGTGTTCAAGGCGAAGGTCGAAAGGCACCTCGTTGAAGCTGTGTTTGGTCTCCTTGGCTACACAATCACCATCTAGGAAGCCCTGGTAGACCTCTGGTGCTGTCTGTGCCAGCTGTTCCATGTCTGCTATGAACACAGCACCCCATCTTGTGTAATGGGTGTGATTATATGCAGCAAACCAAGGCATCATGCTCTTTTTTTTTTATCATTTTTTTATTATTATTCACATGAAACAAGACAACACATTAAACACAATCACATTACATAGAACTTCACAAGAAAATAACAAAAACAATAATAATACAGAATAACAATTTATACAGACAAAGAGAAAAGAAAACAGAGTTCAACCTTCTAAATTTTAAATCCAAGGGGTACTATCCAATAAATGGTCTTTCCCAGTGTTCAGCCCCGATTCCCGGCTGTGTGACCCTATATTAATAAAACGTACATCTCCAATTCAACACAAGGACCACTTTTTGAGAACACGACCCGAAAACAGAGCAATGAACCTTCATGACAAAACAAAAACCTGTAGAGGTGTTCCATAGACTCACAGAGACCGTGTAAAAGTGACCAAACAGTGAAGAAATAGTTAAATAGCTGCCCCCCCATAAAATCCCCAGCTAAACTCAAGAGGACAAGACAAAAGACAAGACAGACAAAACATGTCCTCCTCCCCCTCCCAAGAGACCCCCGGACTCACCCGAACACACACCTCAACCCCGCTCAGCCGCACACGGCGGTCCTGACCTTTTCGGCTGCTGCAAACCACAGGTCAATACCTGCCTGTCCCACCCCAATCACCCGCGCTGTGGATATCTCAAGATAAATCACATCCAATAGTGTTAGGGACCAGTTAATCACTGTAAGCTTCTCAGGCTCCTTCCATCTCATTGCTATTAGCTTCTTCGCTGCTGTGACACCAGCTAGGACAACCCTTTTTAGTTGAACGGACGCAGGTAGTGTCGTTATATCGTTCAGGAGTAGCGTAACAGCTGTGAATGGGATAGTTAAGCCACACAGATCTGAAAGTTTGTCCGTTATTGACCTCCAGAAGCGGGCCACTGGTGGGCAATCCCAATACATATGCATATAAGTGCCAGTGGCCTTTTGAGAGCACAAAGTGCACCGAGAGTCGGTTATCAGTCCCATAGCAAATAGCTTCCTAGGTGTAAGATAGGTCCTATGAATATAATTAAAATTAATTTGCTGGTGATTGGGGTTGCGGGAAGATAATGCCACATTTGCCCAAACATCATCCCAGTCAAACTCGGGGTCCAACTCCGGGATATCCACCCGCCAGATTGTATCCAATGATACATTTTTATACGTGGATTGAATTAAGAGCGTATAAAAGTCTGAGACAAACCCTCTGGAGGTCGTCCTGTCCACTATGAGCCTGAGGAAGGGGTGTGGGTGCAAAGCTTGAGCCCACGGCACGCCATGCGCCCTCAGCGCTGACCTTAGTTGAAGGTAAAGAAAAAAGGACTCGCCAGGAAGATCAAAAAATTCTCTTAAGTCCTGAAATGCACGGAGGCCGTTCTTATCATAAATATCCTCCAGAGTATGAACTCCCCTCCTCTGCCATTGAGGAATATTAACCGGCTTGTGCCCAACAAGTAATTGCTGGTTATTAAAAATTGGAGAGTCCAGGTGCCATGGGCATTTAACCCCACACGACCTCTGTACATTACGCCACGTTTGGATCACGTGAGTTATGATCGGTCCATACCTCAGCCGGCATTTCGAAATAGAGACAGTGGAGTACACCACATCCTGCAATCTTAGCGGTGAGACCGCCGCCGCTTCTAAGGAGCGCCAAGATACAGCATCTACAGGGTCTAGCCAACACATCAGAGGTCTCAGTGAGAAGTACCAGAAATAAAGCTTAAAATCAGGGATTGCGAGGCCCCCATCTTGTTTCCTACGTTGAGTAGTAGCTCTTTTGATTCTCTGGCGTTTGTTATTCCAGATAAATTTAGATACCATCGATTGTACCTTGCGCCAGTGGTCTATTGGAGGGGGCAGGGGGAGCATTGAGCTAACAAAATGTATCCTAGGCAGAACGTTCATTTTGATTATGGAAGCTCGGGCTTGTAGGGAGTTAGGAAGGGACGACCATCTGTCTAGATCCTGGCGTATTTTATCATAAGTACCCGTGAAGTTGTACTTAGTAGTTTGACTCAGCGTGAGGAATATCTCTATACCTAAGTATTTAAAATGTTCCACTATGGGGATATCAGCTGGTAGTCGCACCGCCTTGGCCAGCTCATTAAGAGGTAGGCAGGCTGATTTGTTCCAGTTAATCTTAAAGCCTGACAATTTACCAAAGTCGTCGATTATTTCCAATAATTTTGTGGCCGACCGGGAAGGGTCATCCATAAAAATCAGTAGGTCATCCGCATAGAGAGCAATTTTGTGTGGTGTATTATTGATCATTATGGGGACGATGTCCTCTGATTGCCTAATAAATTGGGCCAATGGTTCGAGGGAAAGCGCGAATAGTCCCGGGGTCAGAGGACAACCCTGTCTAGAAGATCTGGAGACTGGGAAATGTGTGGAAAGTGTATCATTGCCGACGGCGAGGCATACAGGACTTTAATCATATGAATAAAATTCTTTCCCAGACCCATGACCTCAAGTACCTTCCACAGGTATGACCATTCTAGTCTGTCAAACGCCTTCATGGCACCCAAAGACAGAACAGTGGACGGAGCTGTATTGTCTTTACTGTTATCGACTACATGCAACAGCCTCCTAAGATTATCTGCAGCCAGGCGCCCCGGGATAAAACCAGTTTGATCGCAGTGTACCAATACCGTCATAAATCTCTGCAGGCGGCGGGCCAGCACCTTGGCAAACACTTTTAAATCGGCCCCGAGAAGACTCAAGGGCCTATAGCTACCACAATCATTGGGATCTTTGTCCTTCTTGAGAAGTAAAGAAATCAGCGCCATGTTGACATCTCTTGAGAACTCCCCCTGTTCGATAGCGTAATTGATCATATCGAGCATCAATGGGCCCAGTTGGTCCCAGAAAGCTAAATACACCTCGGGTGGAATACCATCCCAGCCTGGTGCCTTACCCCTCTGCATTTCAGCGATCGTCTCCCTTAGTTCCATAAGGGTGATCGGTTTCCCCAGTTCCTTAGCCTCTTCCTCAGAAAGCCCGCCAATGAACGATTCAAATTTAGAGTTGTCGAGATTAACCTCTGAGCTATATAACTGTGAGTAAAACTCTTTAAAAGTGTTGTTGATCTTTTTCGAATCAGTAGTGATTGTACCCTGTCGCGTCTTGATCGAGGGGATATCCGAGAAATGATCATTCGAGCGTATTTTCATTGCCAATAGATGGCTAGGCCTGGAGCCGTGAAAGTAGTAATTTTGCCTTGTCCTATGTATCAAGAACTCAGACTGTTGTTTAAGTATGGAGTTTATTTCCTTCTTGACTATCTTACGTTGTGTGTTTAGTCGTTCACTATAGTTAGTTTGCAAAGATGCGTATAGATCCGCATATAATGTTTCCAGTCCTTCTAGTTTTTTTGATCGGGATTTACGTAAGTTGGAGGAGAAAAGTGTGACATGACCCCTGATAAATCCTTTCAATGCGTTCCATAGGACCATGGGGTCATCGACCGTGCCAACATTGATCTGCAAGAATTCAGCTAGTTTACTCCTGAACTCAGAGCAGAAGAGGTGAACTAGTGAAGAGGACGCGACCCTGGTCAGACGCCTCTGGTTTTAGCTCCGCAACGATGTACACACTTTTAGCTATTATGTTTGTTTTTTCTACTTTTTTATTTAAAGCAACACTGGCGGGTACGTCATACGACCGTCAGACACTTATGGACCTGAACCCCGGGCTCAAAGAGGAGTTTGGAGACACTTTTGACCTAGAATGGCCAGCAGAAATCAGACGGGAGAATGGCGGCAAGGAAAATAACAAAGGCTACGGCAGGAGGAGACACAGAGGGAGACGTGGAGGTATCAGACTGAGACTAAAAAGAGCTGCTTACCGCCCAGCAATTCCATCCATCTTTCTGGCGAATGCCCGTTCGTTGGAGGGTAGGATGGATGACCTGAGGGCGAGGGTCCGGTTCCAACGGGAGATGAGAGACATCAACATCATGTGTCTCACGGAGACATGGCTCACGTCGGCGACCCCGGACAAAAGCGTATCTCCCTCGGATGCCTTCACAGTCTTACGTGCAGATCGTACCGCTGCCTCAGGAAAGACCATCGGCGGCGGAGTTTGCCTTCTCACGAACAATTCCTGGGTTAATCCCGAGGGGGTGCAGGTTCTCTCAAACTCGTGTTCTCCGGACATGGAACATCTTTCTATCCTGTGTCGGCCGTTCCACCTCCCGAGGGAGTTCTCCGCGGTCGTCATGACCGCCGTATATATCCCCCCACACGCGAATACGGGCAAAGCGCTGGGAGAACTACATGACTATCTCAACAGACACCAGATCAAACATCCAGATGCAGCGATGGTAGTGGCCGGCGACTTCAACCAGGCCAACCTGAAGAAAGTGATGCCGTCCTTTTTTCAGCACATCGCTTGCTCCACCAGAGGGAAAAACACACTCGACCACTGTTATTCCCTGTTCAGAGCCGGCTACAAGGCAGTAGCCGCTCCGCCATTAACGGGGTCCACAAGCTCGAGCGACCACGACTCCATCTTGCTATTTCCGGCATATCAGCAGAGATCACGTGACGCTGTCGTGTCACGTGAGACAAAGAAGTGGACCGACGAATCAGAGGCCACGCTCCAGGACGTGTTTACAGACACGGATTGGGATATGTTCAAAGGAAGCGCCAGTGACGTCAGTGAGCTAGCAGACACAGTGGTGAGCTACATCACAACAATAGCCGATGGTATTGTCCCCAGAAAAACGGTGCGGATTTTCCCAAACCAGAAACCGTGGGTGGATAGCACTATTAGAGCAGCTCTGAACTCTCGTACCACCGCCTACAACCTGGGTAGAGAGTCAGGAAACATGGAGGAGTATAAGGCTTCAGTCTATACTCTACGCAAGGCTGTCAAACTTGCTAAGAGGACATATGCTGACAAACTGGAGACACAAATGGCACAAAACGACACAAGAGGATTATGGCAGGGACTGAAGACAATAACTGACTATAAAGTCAGCGCCCCCTCAATGGGGAGCGACGACGCCTCCCTCGCGGACAAGCTCAACATCTTCTACGCTCGGTTTGGTGCAGACTAGGCTAGTGACGTCACTGGCGCGCCGGCTGTTGTGGAGGGGGGGGGGCAACCGCGTGGGGGCGGGGACGCTCTCTCGTTGTCGGAACACAGTGTGAGAAGAGCATTTATGCAGGTGAACACCAGGAAGGCTGCTGGCCCAGATGGCATAACAGGACGCATACTCAAGTCCTGTGCCAACCAGCTGGCCCCAGTGTTCACCGCCATATTTAATCAATCCCTGGCGGAGTCAGTGGTCCCTGCCTGCTTCAAGATGTCTACCATCATCCCTGTACCGAAGAAACCCTCCCCAACATGTCCAAATGACTACAGACCGGTGGCACTCACCTCTGTGGTCATGAAATGTTTCGAGAGGCTGGTCAAGGACCACATTTGTGCCTCCCTCCCCAGTGATATGGACCCTATGCAATTTGCATACAGGACAAACAGGTCCACCGACGACGCGGTCTCCCAGGTACTGCACAGCACCCTCTCGCACCTTGACCGTCAGAAGGGGGGCTATGTGGGACTGTTGTTCATTGACTACAGCTCAGCGTTCAACACCATAGTCCCCACCAGACTGGTGGACAAGCTGATCGAGCTAGGTCTGAGCTCCGCCCTGAGCGCCTGGGTACTGGACTTTCTGAGCGAAAGACCCCAGGCGATCAGGGTGGGGGGTCAGACCTCCAACACCATCACCCTGAGCATCGGGTCCCCCCAGGGCTGTGTTTTGAGCCCCCTGCTGTACTCACTCTACACACACGACTGTGTGGCCAAGTTCAGCTCCAACTCCATAGTGAAGTTCGCAGATGACACGGTGGTGGTGGGGCTGATCTCGGACAACGACGAGAAGGCCTACCGGGAGGAGGTTGAGGTACTGGAACGCTGGTGCCAGGACAACAGCCTGCTCCTGAACATTGGTAAAACCAAGGAGCTGATCGTGGATTATAGGAGAGGACAGCAGGAGACGCACACACCACTGATGATTAACGGGGCTACCGTGGACAGGGTGAGCAGCTTTAAGTACCTGGGGGTCCACATCTCAGAGGACCTGACATGGTCAACACACATAGACACAGTAGTAAAGAAGGCGAAACAGCGCCTCTACCACCTGAGACAGTTAAGGAAGTTCAGAGTATCGGGAAAGATACTCCAGTCCTTCTACTCAGGAGCTGTAGAGAGCATCCTGACCGGAAACATCACTGCCTGGTATGGAAACAGCACGGCACAGGACAAGAAGGCCCTACAGAGAGTGGTGCGCTCAGCCGAGGGTACCACGGGTATTGCACTACCCCCCCTGCAGGTTCTATACAACAAGAGGTGCAAATCCAGAGCCTGCAGGATAATGAAAGACCCTCACCACCCAAATAACAGCCTGTTTCAGCTGCTGAGGTCAGGCAGACGCCTGCGAACCCCAGCTACTAGGACAGAGCGGCTTAGGCTCAGCTTCTTCCCCCAGGCCATCAGAGCCATGAACAATGAACATTGAGTGCTCAGAACATTGAACTGTCCACACACAAGCACACATGAACACACACACGACACGCACACTGTGCACGCTCACACACGAGCAGCCACTTAACACTTTAACATGAGCGGGCACACACTCATGTCGCACACACGCACACTTATGGCCAAAGGAAAGGACACTTTAAATTAGAATAACAGGAACAGTGTATTGCACTACCAAAGCTAACTAGCATGTCCCATATGCTCTGTAAATAACTATGTACAGATACCGAGATGTCACTCCATGTTACCTGTTACCTGTTACTGCACAATGCTGTTTTCTTCTTTTGATTCTATTATATGTACCACTGTATTGCACATCGTTGCGGGTAAGACCACCCGCATTTCATTGTATACCTGTATGCCGTGACAATTAAAACTCTTGACTTGACTTGACTTGAAATCATCGTTCTTTAATAAGGTTGAGTTAAAACGCCACCTGGGAGCTCTCGTGGAGAGCCTGCCAAAGGTTGCCACAAGGAAAATCCCCTTGTGGTCCGAGAGAGCCAGGGGAACCAATGAGACGTCGAAACTATCAAACAAATTAGGGGATGCGAATGCATAGTCTATTCGAGAGAAGGTTTTGTGTCTGGCAGACAGGTGAGAGTAATCCTTGAGGGTGGGGTTGGATAAGCGCCATAGGTCTGCGATATCTATATATCTAACTGTGCATCTTGGGTAGAAGGAAGAAAAAACGCGGCTTATTATATTATAAGGGTCATCCATAAAAATCAGTAGGTCATCCGCATAGAGAGCAATTTTGTGTGGTGTATTATTGATCATTATGGGGACGATGTCCTCTGATTGCCTAATAAATTGGGCCAATGGTTCGAGGGAAAGCGCGAATAGTCCCGGGGTCAGAGGACAACCCTGTCTAGAAGATCTGGAGACTGGGAAATGTGTGGAAAGTGTATCATTGCCGACGGCGAGGCATACAGGACTTTAATCATATGAATAAAATTCTTTCCCAGACCCATGACCTCAAGTACCTTCCACAGGTATGACCATTCTAGTCTGTCAAACGCCTTCATGGCACCCAAAGACAGAACAGTGGACGGAGCTGTATTGTCTTTACTGTTATCGACTACATGCAACAGCCTCCTAAGATTATCTGCAGCCAGGCGCCCCGGGATAAAACCAGTTTGATCGCAGTGTACCAATACCGTCATAAATCTCTGCAGGCGGCGGGCCAGCACCTTGGCAAACACTTTTAAATCGGCCCCGAGAAGACTCAAGGGCCTATAGCTACCACAATCATTGGGATCTTTGTCCTTCTTGAGAAGTAAAGAAATCAGCGCCATGTTGACATCTCTTGAGAACTCCCCCTGTTCGATAGCGTAATTGATCATATCGAGCATCAATGGGCCCAGTTGGTCCCAGAAAGCTAAATACACCTCGGGTGGAATACCATCCCAGCCTGGTGCCTTACCCCTCTGCATTTCAGCGATCGTCTCCCTTAGTTCCATAAGGGTGATCGGTTTCCCCAGTTCCTTAGCCTCTTCCTCAGAAAGCCCGCCAATGAACGATTCAAATTTAGAGTTGTCGAGATTAACCTCTGAGCTATATAACTGTGAGTAAAACTCTTTAAAAGTGTTGTTGATCTTTTTCGAATCAGTAGTGATTGTACCCTGTCGCGTCTTGATCGAGGGGATATCCGAGAAATGATCATTCGAGCGTATTTTCATTGCCAATAGATGGCTAGGCCTGGAGCCGTGAAAGTAGTAATTTTGCCTTGTCCTATGTATCAAGAACTCAGACTGTTGTTTAAGTATGGAGTTTATTTCCTTCTTGACTATCTTACGTTGTGTGTTTAGTCGTTCACTATAGTTAGTTTGCAAAGATGCGTATAGATCCGCATATAATGTTTCCAGTCCTTCTAGTTTTTTTGATCGGGATTTACGTAAGTTGGAGGAGAAAAGTGTGACATGACCCCTGATAAATCCTTTCAATGCGTTCCATAGGACCATGGGGTCATCGACCGTGCCAACATTGATCTGCAAGAATTCAGCTAGTTTACTCCTGAACTCAGAGCAGAAGAGGTGAACTAGTGAAGAGGACGCGACCCTGGTCAGACGCCTCTGGTTTTAGCTCCGCAACGATGTACACACTTTTAGCTATTATGTTTGTTTTTTCTACTTTTTTATTTAAAGCAACACTGGCGGGTACGTCATACGACCGTCAGACACTTATGGACCTGAACCCCGGGCTCAAAGAGGAGTTTGGAGACACTTTTGACCTAGAATGGCCAGCAGAAATCAGACGGGAGAATGGCGGCAAGGAAAAGAACAAAGGCTACGGCAGGAGGAGACACAGAGGGAGACGTGGAGGTATCAGACTGAGACTAAAAAGAGCTGCTTACCGCCCAGCAATTCCATCCATCTTTCTGGCGAATGCCCGTTCGTTGGAGGGTAGGATGGATGACCTGAGGGCGAGGGTCCGGTTCCAACGGGAGATGAGAGACATCAACATCATGTGTCTCACGGAGACATGGCTCACGTCGGCGACCCCGGACAAAAGCGTATCTCCCTCGGATGCCTTCACAGTCTTACGTGCAGATCGTACCGCTGCCTCAGGAAAGACCATCGGCGGCGGAGTTTGCCTTCTCACGAACAATTCCTGGGTTAATCCCGAGGGGGTGCAGGTTCTCTCAAACTCGTGTTCTCCGGACATGGAACATCTTTCTATCCTGTGTCAGCCGTTCCACCTCCCGAGGGAGTTCTCCGCGGTCGTCATGACCGCCGTATATATCCCCCCACACGCGAATACGGGCAAAGCGCTGGGAGAACTACATGACTATCTCAACAGACACCAGATCAAACATCCAGATGCAGCGATGGTAGTGGCCGGCGACTTCAACCAGGCCAACCTGAAGAAAGTGATGCCGTCCTTTTTTCAGCACATCGCTTGCTCCACCAGAGGGAAAAACACACTCGACCACTGTTATTCCCTGTTCAGAGCCGGCTACAAGGCAGTAGCCGCTCCGCCATTAACGGGGTCCACAAGCTCGAGCGACCACGACTCCATCTTGCTATTTCCGGCATATCAGCAGAGATCACGTGACGCCGTCGTGTCACGTGAGACAAAGAAGTGGACCGACGAATCAGAGGCCACGCTTCAGGACGTGTTTACAGACACGGATTGGGATATGTTCAAAGGAAGCGCCAGTGACGTCAGTGAGCTAGCAGACACAGTGGTGAGCTACATCACAACAATAGCCGATGGTATTGTCCCCAGAAAAACGGTGCGGATTTTCCCAAACCAGAAACCGTGGGTGGATAGCACTATTAGAGCAGCTCTGAACTCTCGTACCACCGCCTACAACCTGGGTAGAGAGTCAGGAAACATGGAGGAGTATAAGGCTTCAGTCTATACTCTACGCAAGGCTGTCAAACTTGCTAAGAGGACATATGCTGACAAACTGGAGACACAAATGGCACAAAACGACACAAGAGGATTATGGCAGGGACTGAAGACAATAACTGACTATAAAGTCAGCGCCCCCTCAATGGGGAGCGACGACGCCTCCCTCGCGGACAAGCTCAACATCTTCTACGCTCGGTTTGGTGCAGACTAGGCTAGTGACGTCACTGGCGCGCCGGCTGTTGTGGAGGGGGGGGGGCAACCGCGTGGGGGCGGGGACGCTCTCTCGTTGTCGGAACACAGTGTGAGAAGAGCATTTATGCAGGTGAACACCAGGAAGGCTGCTGGCCCAGATGGCATAACAGGACGCATACTCAAGTCCTGTGCCAACCAGCTGGCCCCAGTGTTCACCGCCATATTTAATCAATCTCTGGCGGAGTCAGTGGTCCCTGCCTGCTTCAAGATGTCTACCATCATCCCTGTACCGAAGAAACCCTCCCCAACATGTCCAAATGACTACAGACCGGTGGCACTCACCTCTGTGGTCATGAAATGTTTCGAGAGGCTGGTCAAGGACCACATTTGTGCCTCCCTCCCCAGTGATATGGACCCTATGCAATTTGCATACAGGACAAACAGGTCCACCGACGACGCGGTCTCCCAGGTACTGCACAGCACCCTCTCGCACCTTGACCGTCAGAAGGGGGGCTATGTGAGACTGTTGTTCATTGACTACAGCTCAGCGTTCAACACCATAGTCCCCACCAGACTGGTGGACAAGCTGATCGAGCTAGGTCTGAGCTCCGCCCTGAGCGCCTGGGTACTGGACTTTCTGAGCGAAAGACCCCAGGCGGTCAGGGTGGGGGGTCAGACCTCCAACACCATCACCCTGAGCATCGGGTCCCCCCAGGGCTGTGTTCTGAGCCCCCTGCTGTACTCACTCTACACACACGACTGTGTGGCCAAGTTCAGCTCCAACTCCATAGTGAAGTTCGCAGATGACACGGTGGTGGTGGGGCTGATCTCGGACAACGACGAGAAGGCCTACCGGGAGGAGGTTGAGTTACTGGAACGCTGGTGCCAGGACAACAGCCTGCTCCTGAACATTGGTAAAACCAAGGAGCTGATCGTGGATTATAGGAGAGGACAGCAGGAGACGCACACACCACTGATGATTAACGGGGCTACCGTGGACAGGGTGAGCAGCTTTAAGTACCTGGGGGTCCACATCTCAGAGGACCTGACATGGTCAACACACATAGACACAGTAGTAAAGAAGGCGAAACAGCGCCTCTACCACCTGAGACAGTTAAGGAAGTTCAGAGTATCGGGAAAGATACTCCAGTCCTTCTACTCAGGAGCTGTAGAGAGCATCCTGACCGGAAACATCACTGCCTGGTATGGAAACAGCACGGCACAGGACAAGAAGGCCCTACAGAGAGTGGTGCGCTCAGCCGAGGGTACCACGGGTATTGCACTACCCCCCCTGCAGGTTCTATACAACAAGAGGTGCAAATCCAGAGCCTGCAGGATAATGAAAGACCCTCACCACCCCAATAACAGCCTGTTTCAGCTGCTGAGGTCAGGCAGACGCCTGCGAACCCCAGCTACTAGGACAGAGCGGCTTAGGCTCAGCTTCTTCCCCCAGGCCATCAGAGCCATGAACAATGAACATTGAGTGCTCAGAACATTGAACTGTCCACACACAAGCACACATGAACACACACACAACACGCACACTGTGCACGCTCACACACGAGCAGCCACTTAACACTTTAACATGAGCGGGCACACACTCATGTCGCACACACGCACACTTATGGCCAAAGGAAAGGACACTTTAAATTAGAATAACAGGAACAGTGTATTGCACTACCAAAGCTAACTAGCATGTCCCATATGCTCTGTAAATAACTATGTACAGATACCGAGATGTCACTCCATGTTACCTGTTACCTGTTACTGCACAATGCTGTTTTCTTCTTTTGATTCTATTATATGTACCACTGTATTGCACATCGTTGCGGGTAAGACCATCCGCATTTCATTGTATACCTGTATGCCGTGACAATTAAAACTCTTGACTTGACTTGACTTGAAATCATCGTTCTTTAATAAGGTTGAGTTAAAACGCCACCTGGGAGCTCTCGTGGAGAGCCTGCCAAAGGTTGCCACAAGGAAAATCCCCTTGTGGTCCGAGAGAGCCAGGGGAACCAATGAGACGTCGAAACTATCAAACAAATTAGGGGATGCGAATGCATAGTCTATTCGAGAGAAGGTTTTGTGTCTGGCAGACAGGTGAGAGTAATCCTTGAGGGTGGGGTTGGATAAGCGCCATAGGTCTGCGATATCTATATATCTAACTGTGCATCTTGGGTAGAAGGAAGAAAAAACGCGGCTTATTATATTATTACCGAGGGGTGCGGCATTCACTGCAAAACAAGCACACTGTACACATATGGGCAGAAGACCAAATAAAACAGCTACTTGTGGGCACTCATAAAAACAACGCGGTGTACAAGTTGTTTAGCAAGAGGATGGTGGTAATGGGCTTCAATAGAACAATGGATCAATGTCACGTCAAAATAAAAAACTCCGCCTCCGCTGATCTGGAGGGCTCGCAGTCCACACACACGTGCACACACACAGGCTTGCAGCCACACACACACATTTCCACTCTATTGTCCAATAGACGAGCGCCATTTTCGACCGCGTGACATTGTTCAGAAAGTTTTGGTGCGCCTGACAAATTGCTGTGTGAATGCAGACGAACCAAATGATGAATGCAACAATGTTGCAACTTCACCACCAGAACCGCACCGAGTCCACCAAAACTATATGTGAAAGCACCCTTACATACAATGATTAAATTACATTTTCAAAGTTGTCAACATAGCTAAGCCATAATATGTCAAGGGGTTAAACATGAATACTGGATAGGTTGACAGCTTCTACCCAAAAGCGATTACTTAAGTTGCAATATCAGTGTTGGCCCCCTGACTACAGTGGGCAGGTTGTTAGAAAGTGTAGCTCAGTTTCCACCTCTGCTCTGACATGGCTGTTAGCCTAGCCACAGAGCTGTTACGATTAGGCATGACAGTGGTGGACAGAGAAGAACCCAAGCGCAGACCAGCAGAGGATAGACAGGAGGCAGGTGTCGAGTCTTGAAATATGAACACTGCTCCCCTAATGTTGGTACGAGTAGCTCAAAAAACAAAGAGAGAGGGCAAGTCTCCAAACGTGCTACTTGCCCTACAAAACATAAACACTTATAAATAATACTATCCTCCGTGACAAGGAGCGATAGATACTTCTACAAGAACAGTTATGCTACTTACAAACAGTGTTCAGCGAACGCAGTGCAGTGGGACCCTGCATAGGACCCCGAACTGGAGGCTCCACAGCGGCAGGACCCGGCGGAGGACTGCGTTCCGGAGGATCCTCGGCGGCGAGACCCATCGTAGGACCTGATGTAGGACCCCCGACTGGGGTCCTTTTTCCGGCCGTGTGATCCGGCATCGCTCTCCGGGCAGACGACACGCCGGTGACGTGGGACCTGATAGTCCCAGAGCGAGGGATCGCTTTCAGGAACCTCCTCGGGAGGAAGAGACCCTGACCAAGGCGGTGAAGGGGACCTGTAGTCTCTGGAACCCCTTCTCCCTCTGGGGCTGTGGTGTCGGGATCCGCGTCCCTTCCCGGATGTTCCCCTGCGGACCAGGCGACTTCCCTCCCAAGGGTCTGGAGCCGAAGTGGCAGCCGGAATGGCACCCATGGTCGAGGCACCCAGAACCATCAGCGCAGCTGGGTTGGCAGCTCCGTCTGTCCTCTTTTTTTTTTTTTTTTGTGTTTATCGCTTTTCTGGTCAAGCATGACCGACAGAAACAGGTTGAAATGGGATGTAGAGCAGGGGAAGACATTCTGAGAAATGACGGCGGGTCCGGGAATCGAACTCGTGTCCCCCAGATCCGTGACGAGCACGGTTTTCCCCGACGCAGAAATAGCGCCGAGATATGCGGTGAGCTACGGGAGCTCCCCTCCGTCTCTCCTCTTAACTGCTGGGTTGTGGTTTGGTCGCGTCATTCTGTTACGATTAGGCATGACAGTGGTGGACAGAGACGAACCCAAGCACAGACCAGCAGAGGATAGACAGGAGGCAGGTTTCGAGTCTTGAAATATGAACACTGCTCCCCTAATGTTGGTACGAGTAGCTCAAAAAACAAAGAGAGAGGGCAAGTCTCCAAACGTGCTACTTGCCCTACAAAACATAAACACTTATAAATAATACTATCCTCCGTGACAAGGAGCGATAGATACTTCGACAATACTTACAAACAGTGTTCAGCAAACGTCTGACAAACAAACGAGCACAACACAACAGGAACCAGGGAACACAGAGTAATGACGCGACAGGGAAGACAGGACGTAACAGGCATATATACAGACACTGATTGACACAGGAGGGTAATTAGGTGATTAGACTCAGCTGGGGAAACAGAGTGACACATAACATTACCAAGTTGAAATATAAATACACACAAACACAACACTGACCAGATCACAAAACCAACACAGATAGGGTAGACATTTAGACCAGGGAGTGTAACATCACAGATAAGACAGACATCAAATGTACAGACAACAGATTGATAAGGACCACATGAATAAATAAACACAAGAGCTGCGCCACCTGAATTAGTCCACAGGATGGCGCAGCAACCTGGGGGGCGTTACACAGAGCGTCTTTAGAGGAAAGGCTCCGATTGAATCCGGGACGCGTGTATGCTTTCTATAACGTAGTTGGGTTTCCGGGTTCCTCTGATTGGCCACTAAGCCCACGTGATCCTACGCTATTATGCCCCCCTTATCGCCGCCAGTTATCGCTTACGCCCGCGCATGCGCATGAGCCGCGACAAGCCCCTCGTAACGAATCATTAAAAAAATATACCGTTAACTGGAATATGTTGTTTCTTTACACATATGTTGGATTATGTACAAATCTAATCATGACATTTAAGACATGCATGACATACAGATATATATATCTCTGACTCTGAGCACCTGAAGACTGTGCTATTAAACCAGGAAGTGCAGCACGCATCCGGGACACAGACATGCAGCCAATGGGACACTGGCTCTGTTCATGGTCACAAATGGATTCCAACTTAATTTATTTACTACAGATGACAAACGTGTTGTTTCTGTTTTTCTTTTTGACTTACTTGCGCCACACGGAACAACTCATCACTACAGCCCAGCATCATATCACTGTAGCCAGTCTCTTGAAACACCACTATCTCCAAACGTCCACTTCTCTCGAAACTTTATTTTGTTATGTGCTCTCGTTGCCGCGGTCGGATTTCTTTTTAGCGGTCGGCTTACTCCTTCCATAGTCCCACATAACTCATTTAACGTTATTAAGCTAATGTTAGCTAATCGTCAGACATAACGTTAGCTCCCTAGGCTACAGTGCAAGCAGGCACCACGGGCAGCCAGTCAGGACAGAAGAGTAGCGGATCTGACGTCGGTAAACAAGCCACAAATTAGGCCTGTCGTAAGACCAAAACACACCGCAGAGCGGGTCTTCTCCAAGGCGGGGGACACAGTGAGTGTGTAGCGGGCTCAGCTCTTACCAGAGAGAGTGAACATGTTTCTTTCTGAAAAAGAACTTGTTAGGGTTTGTAACCGACCCCAAGCGCAACGGCACAGAGAGAGTTGTTTCAGAGTTAGCCAAAAACGAGGGCGTGTTTATTCACATAGTCACAAGATTGAATTAGGTGGAAAACAGAACAAACGGGGAATCTGGCATGTGAAGAATGTTTGCGGCTCTGCAGATTCTCCCAGACGGTGATGGTGAGGAATTTGCTTGTGACGTCTGAGCCGCTCTGCAGATCCCCCCAGCATACACTCCAAGTGGAAACGGAGGGAGAGAGAGAAATCCCAGTTAGCTCAGCGCACAACAGAAACAGAGAGGTGACTGATCCAAACAATTATCCAAGTGACTTGATCTTCGGTGTGATACACACAGTTAGCAGAGTCCAGAGAAAAAACAATACGGTAATCCAAGGTGTAAATCCAACAACAAAAAATAGGTGAGAACAGTATAACAAAAACGGGATCTCTTCGGTGTTTCACAAACACACAAAAAACGAGTGATCCAAAACGAACTGTTTCCAAAAACTCACCAGAGCGCAACGCGTAAAGCGGGCAGATAAATGAGGCGTAGCTTCGTACAGGGAATCAGGTTCTCCAACAGGGATACTTCACGAGAGTCCTGGGGAGCAACAGACAGCGACGGGAAAGAAAGGCAGATGCAGGGAATATTCAAAACGATCCAACATCGATATTATGGAGATCAGGGTATTTAAAGCCACGGGGCGCTAATGACAAGCTGTGACAGCTGCGGGATGAAATTGATCATTGCTCCAGAAGCGTGTGGTGGGGAGAGCACCAATCAACACAACATCTTACAGGAAAGAAGCGTGAGGCGCGGAATGCAATTAATTAACAAAATACCTTAAAGGAACGGAGCAAGTGGGTGGGGAGCGGACAAAACCTCACAGAACTGCTAGAATACTCAATCAGCAGCAGAGTAGTTCATTGCTGTTAGATTGTTTGTTTGTTTAATCAGTTGTAAAATACTTTAATTTATTTGTTATTTAAATATATAGATGTGTATTTTTTGATCAGCAGAATAGTTAATTGCTGCTAGTGGTTTGTTTACCCTTGTTTTATACTTGTTATTTTGTAAAATACAATACCTTTATTTATTTTGTATTTAAATATATAGATGTGTACCTTTTTAGTTTTGTAAAACATATTTTTTTAAATAAACATAACATTTATTTAAATATATGTGTGTGACTGTGTATATATATATATATATATATATATATATATATATATATATATATATATATATATATATATATATATATATATATATATATATATATATATATATATATGTGTGTTGTTCTAAATAAATAATAATAACTTTATTTGTATAGCACCTTTCATACAGGGGATTGCAGTTCAAAGTGCTTTACATCAGTAAGATGTAAATAATAATGAAGTAATAATAAATAATAATACATTATTTATTTATAAAATATTAAGTTTGGAATTTCTTTTTACAACTGAGGTAGGTAGATAAAAAATTTTGAGACTAAAGTACAGAAAAAAAGGTACCGTTGGGTACCGGTATCGATTCACAGGTACCGGTACCGGTATCGGTTCAAATGTGAAAGGTACCCATCCCTAAGAGAGAGAGAGAGAGAGAGAGAGAGAGAGAGAGAGAGAGAGAGAGAGAGAGAGAGAGAGAGAGAGAGAGAGAGAGAGAGAGAGAGAGAGACTGAATGGACCCTGGAGCTACTCATAGGCTTCATTCATAGGGGGAAAATATTTTTAGAACAAATGAGACTTGAACGGGAAACACTATTGCCCATTTGGAACGTTGAGAAACTATCTTTGCAATGTAAATAGGCATTTGGTAGCAAGTATAGCCTATTAAATCTGATATGCCATTTAAAAATGTGAACAGTATTTGTTTAATCAGCTTATAAACTCGTTTTGACGTGTAATTAAATCTAGTTTTTATAAGTGTGGTACAATTTATTATGTAGAACAAGAATGTGAAATGAACAGATTGGCACCCCTGGGCAGTTATCACAGCACACCAGGGTGCCACGCCACCCACTTTGGGAACCACTGGTCTAATGGTGCCAGGATTAATCATACAAATACATAATGTGCACTTGCGACAGCGATAAATAGCCAATTTCCCACTCACTGTCACTCAAGTTCTGGTTTGATGTAAGACCTATGCCCTTTACAATGCAAAGCCAGCTGCTTTGAGTGCTTGAAGTTTGTTAGCAATAAACCCAGGTACTAGCCTCGAGCCGGCTGTACAGCCCCATGCTCATGTGACTCCTTGATTTGATTTGGGATGCTTGGTTGAAGTCATTTGAGATCCCTAACTCTACTTGAATCAGATCATATCCCAGTTTTTTGCCTCTCCAGGATAATGCCCAAGAGTCAGCCTTGTTGTGCACAGACAGATATCAACTTCCTTAGAAAAAGGCAGACGACAAAATGCATGTTTGATGGATGTTATTTCTACAGCAGCTGCACAGTTCTCTGTCTAACTGTATTGTATGTATACAAAAAGGTATCATGGTTATTTCCCCCGAATAAATTTCCACAATTGTTTAAAACATGATGGAAAGACCATAACATAACAGTTTTAGGGTTTAAATAGGATTATACCATGATATTATTTAAACACAAAAGTGCCACCATGGTAGTACCATGGCTAAACTGAAATAACTATCAAACTACCATGATATTTCTTTGGTATCATGAGTAATGGTGAAACATGTGTGCCTTAATAGGGCCCATTTAAGTCACTAATGTCATCTGTCTTGCTATTTGCTTTGCTCAGGTTTCGATGACCGGGACACGGACCTGTTCATGTGCGACACCAACACGTGCAAGTTTGACGGGGAGTGTCTAAGAATCGGAGACACAGTGACATGCATCTGTGACTTCAAGGTAAGACCTGATGCCATATAATTTTGTCGCGGTGGTTTGAGCTTATTTTAAAAAAAATTCTATTTGTGTTCCACAAAGGAGACGGGTTGAAAGTAAGTCAAGTCTGGTTTGAGGGATTAATGTTCAATAGCGAATGCTTATATGAGGATGCTGGTCAGGACCTACATTCAAGAATATAATTCACTAATTTTTACTGTGTAGAATAGATTATATTGACATGAGGTAAAGGTTCTTAGATATGGTCAGGTGATTGCGGGAGGCTTACTCCTGCTATCAATTCTAATCACACTGATTGGGATGAATGTGTTGCTCTCTGATATAAATTCATACATTTTGAATGAGAGAATTCGTCACTGATGCATCATTGCATTGCTGATGTTTTGCGTTGCATTTCAGCTGCCGCATCTGTTGGATTTATCCTACTTTTACGCTGAAACGCATGCGTGAGCTAAACCAGATGTCGTTGTTTGCTAGCTTTCTGCCGTGTTGTCACAATGAAATAATTTGATCAATGAATCAAAGTTGCAAAGGAGGGGCGGTCAGGTGGCGTAGCGGAGATTGTGCTCGTCACCAATGCAAGAGGCTGCGGTCTCGACTCCCGGAGAGTCAGCATTGCCTTGGCTCGGGCTGATCGCTATACTAACTCGTTTGGCTGAGTTAGGGGGAGGGGAGCCATGGGTGGGTCCTGGGCGTTGTGGACAGCGACCCCTACAGTTCGGTTGGGGCGCCTGCTCAGCGAAGGTAGGACCTGGTGAGAGGTAGTGCGGCCTCCCACACGTTACACTCTCCCAGTGAGAATCTGCGCGGCCAGGCTGGCTGCCGGCTGGCTGCACATGCGTCGGAGGAAAGCATGTGACAGTCTCCGGCCTCTCGGACCAACAGTAGGGGAAAGTGTGCAACAACCAGGAAGGGGGTTGGGATCTGAGCGGATCTCGGCCTGTCTGTCCGACATCTCCGCCTGGATGACGACCAACCACCTCAAACTGAACCTAAGCTAAACAGAATTGCTCCACCTGCCGGCCAAATCCTCCCCCCTGACCGACCTCTCCATCACAGTCGAGAATGCAGCTGTGACCGCGTCGCCGACCGCCAAGAACCTTGGTGTTGTCCTCGATGACCAGTTGAACTTCTCTGCTCACATCGCAGCGACAACCAGAACCTGCAGATTCCTCCTGAGCAACGTCAGAAGGATACGCCCCTTCCTGACAAAAGAAGCCACCCAACTCCTCGTCCAATCAACAGTAATCTCCCGCCTCGACTACTGCAACGCACTGCTAGCTGGCCTCCCGGCCACTGCCACCAAGCCTCTTCAACTCATTCAAAACGCAGCGGCCCGCCTGATCTCAAACCTACCGAAGTCGGCCCATGTCACCCCACTTCTTAGGGACCTGCACTGGCTCCCCATTGCTGCACGTATCCGCTTCAAGGCCCTCGACCTAGCATACCGTGCGGCAAAGGGAACCGCTCCCGCCTACCTCCGGTCAATGGTCTCTAACTACACACCCTCAAGACCCCTACGCTCTGCATCTTCTGGCCGCCTCCGACCTACTCCTATCCAAGCTCCCGGAGGGTCATCAAAGAGAAGCCGCCTATTCTCAGTCCTTGTCCCACAATGGTGGAATGAACTACCCATCCCAGTTAGGACAGCCGAATCCTGTCCAATCTTTCGCTGTCGACTAAAGACTCACTTCTTCAACCATTATCTAAAATGATAAAAAAAAAACCTGACTAACCTTACTGTCATGCACTTGTCCTAATAAACTAACCTACACTGTAACACGCAACACTTTGATGAACATTGTTACTCAGCTGATAGAGTTGTACCCTTCTTGCTGTCTTGTCGCACAGAACTTGTAAGTCGCTTTGGATAAAAGCGTCAGCTAAATGACTAAATGTAAATGTAAAAATGTAAATTGGCATAACGACTAACAGTGGGATGGGAGAAAAATCAGAAAAAAGAAGGAGGGAAGAAAAGATAACCCAAAAAAAAAAAAAATAGTTCCAAAGTAAATCCTACTCCTCCTGTTCACTTCATTTTCACTAAACGGCTTGTGTGGCATCCATAGATTCCCTTCTTTTTTTTAAAGTTGCATTACAAATGTTGGTAGGCCAAACCATTTGACTGGATTGGGTGTTGTGGTCGGAAGACGTCATTGGAGGTGTTTTAGGGATGTAACCTTTGCTGTCAGCCGCCGGCAGCACACGTTTAAGTGACTCGTGGGTTTTTTGATAGTCGGGTCACACATGATCAACAAAATTAATTGTCAATGGACAACATTGGAGAAATATTGTTATTACACCCAAGGGGATTGGATGCAAGTCGTAAAGTATGGACGGAATTCACAGCTCTTTGTGAAATCCAGCATTGCTCTTAATCACCATAGCTGCCTTGCCTCTTCACTTCATTGACAACAACGTCATTAACAGAACCTACGATCGAAAGGCCCTCATTAGCATCATAAATCTGGCAAATGATGCTATTCTTGATAATGGCATATACTTAAGTTTATGAGCGACGCGTAATGAAAAATGGGCAAACCGATGCGACAAGTATTGATCTTGGTTTTAACATTCTCCGCTTTCCTGCTAATATGCTATGCAGTGTCTAGTGTAGATACATGATCACAGGGATCTAAAGGCACAGTCTATGCACTTCAGTTTTGATCCGGCACAGTCTTATCGCCACGTCGTCGGGCACTAGGCAGACTGACACTCGATTGGTCGTCAGCTTTTATCTCAATTCCGTACTTCCCTGGGAGCGAACATTAGCGGAGGCTTGCAGATAAATGACATTACGGCTCCATTCCTCATCTGGAGTTCTCACACTGATATTGCTGTTGTTCGGCACTGTGTGTTGTCAGGAGAGAGCAGGTCACACTGCTTTCATTTCAGAGTTAATGCTGCACATCTCGGGTCACTTTAGCCTATGGGTCATGTTGCTCGTGTGTGTGTTGAAGAGACCAGACGTCAATGACGTTATCTAATCAAGCAAGGTAATTCACTAAACATTATCCTGAGAAAAGGCTATGTCTGAGTACCTCTCTCCCAATCATAGACATACGCCCAATCAGCAAATACACACACACACATACTCACACACATGCGCGCTCGCGTACACACACACACACACACACACACACACACACACACACACACACACACACACACACACACACACACACACACACGCACGCACGCACGCACACACGCACACGTGTGCACACAACCCCCAGGGGAAGATGGGCAAGGGTGCTGTGCTGTGGGGAGGAAGTTTTATCTTGTGGAATCAATGGATGCTATTCACTACTAAGATGCCCAGTCGCTTGCATTAAATTCACCTCACACTGACTCTTTGAGAAGCTGAGACCTCCTAGCACTAACCGGAGTTGCTAATGGTCCAAGGCGACGATCTGTGTCACGCCTGGCCATGACTTGCTCTTAAGTGTCACACTAATGCTATTGCCCTAACTTGTCAGGAAAGATTTTCCCATATTTCGTTTTACAATATCCGACAAAGCTACCATTATCACTGTGTGCTTTTCAGTACTTTGTATGCTCAGTGAACCTGTCGGGTTAATTGTAATATATTCATTATTGTAATCAAAGATTCACAGCACATCTGACTGTTTTCACATAATGGTGTTAGGATAGAGAGTCCATACCACACATTCACACACATACAAGCACACACACACACACACACACACACACACACACACACACACACACACACACGCGCGCGCGCGCACGCACGCACGCACGCACGCACGCACGCACGCACGCACGCACACACACACACACACACACACACACACACACACACACACACACACACACACACACACACACACACACACACAGATGGCGCTCTTGAACCGTCGGAGAGTTGAGAGGAGATCAACAGGAGATCTCAAGTCTCCGCGGGGAAAATATGATTGCCATCACAGATTTTTGAAATATTGATCTCAATGACGTGTTACGGCGTCATTGGCAGATTACGCATGGCGGAGATTGACGTGTTAACTCGTCCTTGGCGATTAAAGGGTTAAAAACCTTTTATTTTTGTGTGGCATTAAAGTATCTTGTATCTTGTTGTAATGTACACGGCACCCAAATTCCTATGTAGATTCTTCTGCTTCTACTCTCTAGAAACAAACCTCACCCAACCTCTCTTATTAGAATAGAATAGAATAGAATAGAATAGAAATACTTTTATTATCCCGTGGGAAATTAGACACTGCAAATCGCTCAACATTTAAACATTTAGACAGGACAGGTCACAAATTAGAATAATAACACAAATCAAATCAAGTTGCCTAGGATAAGAGTAGAGTAAAATAAAATAGGATAAAATGAAATGATATATACAGAAATAAATACAGTATACTGTATACAATATACTGAGCATACTGAGCATGGGGTAAACAATTTGGTTATAACTATAATTTAAATCTAAATCTAACTAAATGAAATATGAAATATATATTCCAGTATTCAGTGTAACTAGGTGCAGTATGCTTTAGGTAGTGTATTGACCTCCTTGGGTTCCAATAAGACTTAGATCAATGTCTGGCAGCCGTCGCTGCCCCCTGTTGTGGAGCCTGGAGGCCGCTAGTCGCGTCCTCCTGCCACTAATGAGCTGCCGCTCTGTGCTCAGTGATGCAGTGAGGCACAGTGATGCATTATATAGTCTGATGGCTGTTGGAATGAAGGACTTCCTGTGCCGTTCAGTGCTGCATTTGGGTAGTGTGAGCCTAGCACTGAACATGCTCCTCCTGTCAGCCAAGTCTGTGTATAGTGGATGGGTGGGGTTTTCCCTGATGGCCTGGAGCTTAGCGAGGCTCCTCCTCTCCTCCACCCTCGCTAGAGAGTCCAGCTCAACCCCAACCACGCTGCTGGCCTTCTTGACCAGCTTATCCAGCCTGGTTGTGTCCACTGCTCTCAGTCCGCTGCCCCAGCAGGTCACAGCGTACAAGAAGGCGCCCGCCACCACCGACTCATAAAACATCCTCAACATCCTTGTACAGACATTGAAGGATCTCAGCCTTCTGAGGAAGTAGAGTCGGCTCTGGCCCTTCTTGTATAGTGCTTCTGCATGTTTTGACCCGTTCAGTTTGTTGTCGATGTGCACACCGAGGTATTTGTACACCTCAAACATGTCCACATCAACTCCCCTGATGGAAACGGGGGTCACGGGTGCACTCCTCCTCCTCCCCAGCTCCACCACCAGTTCCTTGGTCTTCGCCACATTTAGCTGCAGGTGGTTTTTGTCGCACCATGTGACAAAGTCCACTACCAGTTCCCGGTATTCTCTCTTGTCACCGTCCTTTATACATCCCACTATCGCAGAGTCATCAGAAAACTTCTGAAGGTGGCAGGACTCTGACCGATAGTGGAAGTCGTTGGTGTAGACAGTGAAGAGGAAGGGAGAGAGGACTGTCCCCTGCGGGGCCCCGGTGTTGCTGACCAGTCTGTCTGACACACAGCTCCGTAGGCGCACGTACTGTGGTCTTCCCGTCAGATAGTCCACAACCCAGGACACCAGGGGGGCCTCTACTTGCATCGCCTCCAACTTCTCACCCAGTAGCCCAGGCCTTATGGTATCGAAAGCACTGGAGAAGTCAAAGAACATGATTCTCACAGTGCTCCCCGGCTTGTCTAGGTGTAGGCTCGAGTGTAGGCTCGGTTCAGCAGGTAGATGACAGCATCCTCTACCCCCAGTCGGGGCTGGTAGGCGAACTGGAGTCGGTCTAGGTGGGGTTTGGTCACCGGGCGGAGTTGCTCCAGGACTAACCTCTCCATGGTCTTCATTGTATGAGAGGTTAGAGCCACCGGCCTGTAGTCCTTGGACGTGCTGGGACGCGGGCACTTGGGTACAGGGACCACACAGGAGGTTTTCCACAGTGTTGGGACTCTCTGCAGCCTCAGGCTCATATTGAATATGAACTGGAGCACATCACACAGCTGAGAGGCACAGGTTTTGAGTACCTTTGGGCTCACCCCATCAGGACCCGCAGCCTTGCCTGCGTGTAACTTGCTCAGCTGTGTACTCACCTGGTCTGCAGAGAGCCATACTGTGGGGGTTTCGGGTGTTGGGGGGGGGGGGGGGTAGGAGCGGGTCTTCAAGCCGCAGGGGGCAGACAGGCTGCACCAGAGGTGGGGGGGCGTGGGCAGTTGGGGGGATGGAGGGGGGGGGGGTTGCTCGTGTTGAAGGGCTGAGAGGTGTGGGGGTGGGCAGGGCAACTGAAGTGTCGGGGGGGGGGGGGTAAGGATAACAGTGGCATTAAATTATAATGTGATCGTAATATGGCTGGGGTTACACCATCTCTCATTAATAAATAAAGCAAGCCCCCCTCCTTTCCGCTTGCCGCTCCCGCGGTTGCGATCAGAGCGCACAATCTGAAACCCGTCTATAGAGACATTGCTATCGGGAATATCTGTGTGCAACCATGTCTCAGAGAAACACATAATGCTACACTCACGGTATTCCTTCTGACTGCCGGTAAGCACGGCCAGCTCATCCATCTTGTTTGCCAGAGACCTCACGTTGCCCATGACGACGGAGGGGAGATATGGTTTAAATCTCCTTCTCTCTCTCCTCGCTTCAGCCCTCTTCTGTCTCGCACGTCGCCCTCTTCCTCGACATCCCCGAAAGCCACCGTTAGTCCTTAGTATCTCCTCCGGGAATATGTTTGTTAACTCCGGGTTGGTTAGCTGGTTGCAGCGCGCCGGCTGGTTGCATAGCGACAACAGCTGATCTCTCGTGTAAACAAAGGACGCTCCGGTCAGCTGTTTTCCGCTCGAGAGTTGAAAGAGTAGTTCCCCCATCAGCCAGATGGACAAAAACGTTTCTAAAACTATTCTAAACTGCATGTCTAGAAGGGCACGACTTAAATAAATAAGGACTAGTGTCCAGGTAAAAAGAATATGTACAATAAAGACGTAGAACTTGACAAAAAGTACAAAACTGGTAGAGCGATCTGCAGCAGCGGCCGTCTCAGGCGACGCATGCGCACTATATATTCTCCCATCTATGGTCAGAGGTCCCGCATCCCAGAAGCTTGCTCGATTGTCTCTGTGAGAAGAGGTCAGGGAAGAATGTTTTAGTCCATCCGAAATCAGCTCAAGGATAATGGGGGCTTTTCGCTTCCCTCTGCATACTTACAGAATTGACCGAATCTGCATTATAACATCTCCCAAATGCACATACTGTAAATGAGACAGATACTGCATTTTCCTTAAAATGTTTATTTTAAGGCGGTCAGGTGGCGTAGCGAAGATTGCGTTCGTCACCAACACCGGAGACGCTGGATTCACCTGTTCGAATCCAGCTCACAGCTCCGGCGTTGTCACCAGCTTGGCTGGGCGTTCACACTAATACAATTGGCTGTATTAGAGGGTGGGAAAGCTGGCGGGGTGGGTCCGGGTCGTTGTAAACAGCGACTCCTACAGTTCGGTCGGGGCGCCTGCTCAGCGCAGATAGGATCTAAGGGGGGTAGTGTGATCCTTCCACACGTTACACCCTCTCAGTGAGAGTCCGCGCTGCCAGGTGAAAAGAAGCGGTTGATTGGCTAGACGTGTGTCGGAGGAAGCACGTGATAGCCTCCACTCTCCCAGACCGACTGTGGGGGGTAAGTGCGCAGCGACCAGGAAGGGGATTGGGAATTGGCATAACGACTAACATTGGGATGGGAGAAAATCAGAGGAAAAAGGAGGGGGAAAAAGATAAAAATAAATAAAAAATAAATAAAAAATTATTTTAAATGTTGAGAAACGCCCACTATCGGTTAAATATTTTAAGCTGATGATTTGTTACATCCCTACAGCATATATATTTATATATATTAGAGGTGGGCGTAGATAATTTTTTTTAATCTAGATTAATCTATCTGCAATCCTGGAGTTAATCTAGATTAATCTAGATTAAAATGGCTCATTTGAAGTCTGCCGAAGGCATTCAAAATATGTGTGTTCTACCTAGGGATGGGTATCGTTAGGATTTTATCGATACTACTCTTATCGATACTGCTAGGTTTGGTACTTTATCGACATTGCTTTATTATTTATAACTTTCTTCAGCAACAGCAGCAGCAATGTTCTTTTATATAACTTTATAAATAAATATAATAAATAAATATAATTTCTTCAGCAACAGCAGCAACAATGTTTTAAATGTGTCTGAATTATAAACTTTTTATAATAAACAACAAATGTAAGATAAAAAAAAAATATATACAATGAATGATTAGTTGTTACCTCAAAAACTTGGACTCCTCTGTAGAGAAGGGGTGCAGGCCTTTGACAACAAACTGGGTCAACAAACTGCCCCCCCCCCCCCTACCTCTGTCATCCTTCCTAGCTGCTAGGGTGAAGGGACTTGGCTTGGCTGGGAGGCTGGTGGTGGAGGGGGCGTGGGCTGTCATCTTTCAAATATATTTGTAGCTAAACAATTATATTTAATTTATTAGCCTATTCGTAATAATTCGTTATTAGCCTAGCTAACTCCGTATTATCTTGGCTTACCTGCAGTGGACGTGCATGGAGATGGAACACTGCGAGCAAAGCAGTTGAAAACGGCGCATTTCTGCAGTGCAGACTAATGTTATGTTTTGACAACAGATGTTTTGACAAATTGCTTGTATTGGCCACCCATACTTGCAAATGTTTTATTGCACTTGTGGCAACGTGCGTTGTCGGCATTGACTTTCGTAAAGTGTACCCAGACTTTCGTTTTGTTCTCTCCGCCATGATAATAATAATAATGAGCGCAGAGCTCGGTCTGTGTCCTCAGCGCTTCAACACTGAGCCACAGATAGGCCCCGCCCTTAAGTACCCGTATGTGTATGTGTGAGTGAGTGAGCGGCTCGCTTCTCGTGCAGACAGAGAGAGGAGAGGAGACCCAAGTTTGAGAAATAGATTAACGGCGTCAATTGTATTATCGCGCGATAATAGTCCGGTTAACGCCGTTAACGGCCCAGCTCTAATATATATATATATACAGTATATATATATATTATAATATTCTCTTCTTTTTCTTGGTGCTTTCACTCAACACACAAGCATTCTTAAAAATGTGTGGGGCCCTATGCAACCGCATAGTCCGCATATGGCAAGAAACGGCTCTGCTTCTCTCACACACTACAGGTATAACCTGCTGCATCCCATATCTTCTCTCACACACTACAGGTATAACCTGCTGCATCCCATATCTTCTCTCACACACTACAGGTATAACCTGCTGCATCCCATATCTTCTCTCACACACTACAGGTATAACCTGCTGCATCCCATAATTCATCACACACTACAGGTTTAACCTGCTGCATCTCATTATCTTCTCTCACACACTAAAGGTATAACCTGCTGCATCCAATATCTCCTCTCACACTACAGATATACACCTATGCAACTTTCCACGCCCACTATGTGCCAATCTTGACCCTATAAATTCCCCCTTTGCCTTTCAAACCATCTACACCACCAACCATCGTTGTGTGGCATTAAAGTATCTTGTATCTTGTTGTACACGGCACCCAAATTCCTATGTAGATTCTTCTGCTTCTACTCTCTAGAAACAAACCTTACCCAACCCATCTATGGTCAGAGGTCCCTCATCCCAGAAGCTCGCTCGATTGTCTCTGTGAGAAGAGGTCAGGGAAGAATGTTTTAGTCCATCCAAAATCAGCTCAAGGATAACAGGAGCTTTTCGCTTCCCTCTGTCTGCACCTCATCCGGAGACTTAGTCCCTATCGGGCCTGTCGGCCACTCTAGCGAAGGCTAGCGGCTAGCTGCCTTGCCGCATGTGTTACATTGTCCCCTAATCTACCTTTGCCAAACGCTCTCACATCTCCACCCTGGCTGCCTAGTGGCCTGTGTCTCCAAAGCCACGTTACCGTGGTGTACCCTCATTTTCATCCAGCCCACTGCCTCTCCTAGGCACAATTCAACTGGCCTTTGATAGAAATCAAGCGCACCTCTGGGACTCACTGCGATGCAATAATTTTATTTAATGTCTCGATGTTTCAAGCAAACGCACAGAGCGTTATCTGCACCTGCATCATGTTTTTATTGAATACAAATGCATCAACCCTGCTTTTGTGAGCCATTGGAGGAGGACCCAATATTTAGCGTTAAGTTGTACCCTGTGTTTTTATTAACTTTTGCTTTTAAAAGCTTGTCAGTCATCTGTTTTCATTCGACTCAAGCAGTGGTATTATTCGGTTGCATCCAATTTAACTTTATCAAGTGAATTATTGCTAATTCATCATACCTACTCTGACATAAAATCTGTGTAAATGATTGGTTTTGTGCAAGATAAGTGAAAGCTACGAAAGAAAGAGCTGCTGAGGTGAGAGCCTATAATTGCTAATCTTACAATTTCTTAATTAATTCATTAATTAATTAATATACATTTCATCCTAATATATGTAATTTAAATCTGTACAAAAAATGATCTATAGTAAGTGTTACGAAGGGTCAGATTAAGCCGAATATATATATTTATTACTTGAGATATATTGTATAGTATTTGTATATCGTCTGATATCCCTTGTATATTCTTTGTACATATACACGGAATATTCCTTTACCTAGTACAGACCATAATATTTCGTTCTCCTATTGGACAGCGATCCCCTAGGCGCCACGGCCATACCCCCAAGGTCTAGTTCAAAGTCACCGCCAAGACATGCCTGGACATGACCGGCTCTGCGCAAGAATACGAGACAGAAATAAGGCTGGTACTAGATTGTTCACCTAACGTATAAATACGGCGCAGGTGAATACAGCAGTAATCTTAGTAACAAGTTGAAGCCTCACACCACGATACAACGTGCTGTGAAGTGGGCCCGTTTTGCCCCAAAATAGAGCCTTGAGACCGCGTGCGAATTGATAGCTGAAGTGTCAGAGTTTAACGCTGTATCGTCGAGTTCGACCTATTCTATTATTAAGTAATAGTCTATTATGTATAGTGTATCGTGCGGCTACCGTTCTACAGTGACCAGCATTACCAACGCTTCCTCGTACCGAGCTAGTGTGCTTATCCAGGCTGGGCGGCCTAACCTGGTGCCGTCATCCGAGGAGCCCTAGACGAGAACCGTGTGGATATGTACACTGGATAACCTACATCGGCGACTACAGAGCCCTTTTCGGCTGGATTATATTTGCTTTGGTCCTGTAGCTGATGGAGCGGAGAATCGTCTACACCCACAACTGTGTGGGATTTACCCTGTGAGGAGCAACGTCGAACCCGCCTCTAGGACCCCTGAGGCTGGCTAGCTTTCCTCCATGCGGCACTGCATACCGGAGAATAGCTGTTGTTCGTCTGCGGATCAAGGGATTATTGCACTGTCTCCTGTACCTGGAGTCTCCTTATTCCTCGTTGACCCAGACTTTCGTTACCGACAAATCCTCTCCCCTGCTGGCCTACAACCGGAGGGACCCCTATTAGTATCTCCAGCTGCCCTACTAGTGTACCATATATAATTCTTATGATACAGG